>NW_005871502.1:476698-482292 GCF_000147115.1 Myotis lucifugus
CGCGGTCTCGCCGCTGCGCTGGCGCCCAGGGGGAGGTTTCAGCCTCAATCTCTAACCATCCGCATTTTTTAAGAGTTCTCTATCTTTCCTGGCTGCAGACTGCCTCTCAGCTGAACCTCCCCAGCTTGATCGGGCTGATTGTTACCCGTTTCAGCTGCTCGCCCCTATCTCATGAATGCACTTGCCAGTGCTTGTGTGTATTCTTACGTATTGCTATTGTGTCTTCTGTATAATAGTGTGTGATACTGTATGGAAGACATTACCCTATATATTAGAGCAGGCATGACATTCTAATATACTCTATTATCTTCCAGGGCCCATCCGGGCTTCCCAGAACTCACACAGCATAACAAGTTCTTGCACTGCCTTCCAAGTCCTGCTCCACCGCACACCCCGCTCACTGCCCTCTTGGTCTCCTCCCCTCTCCCCTCTTATTCTGCTCCAGCCATGCTGGCCTCTGCTGTCTCCACATCCACCAGGCTGGCTCCCACTCCGGACCTTTATGCTGCAGCGCCCTCCCTGTTAGCTTGGCGCTCACCCCTCACCTCCAAGTGTTGCTCACCTTACCTTTTCAGTGACCCTCCAGGCCCATGGTTGCAACCCTCTCCCCACCTATTTCTCCCGACCGTCTGACATATCATATATGTCACTTCCTATGTATCCCTGTCTCCCCCAGGCAGGTAAGGGGTGTGCTCACTATGTCCTCTGTGCCTAGAGCAGTGCCTGGCACACAGGAGGTGCTCCGTAAACCTTTGTGCTGGCCTGATTGATGTCTCATGGAAGGAATGTGAGCGGCGGGGACAACTCAATGACCTCACTGTGGCAGCACGCACCCAGGTGCCAGGCACACAGCAGTTCACAAGACAAACACTGGGCCAAAGTCTCAGCCAGGCATGCCCGCATTGGTTTTGGGCAGCTGGTGGTTGAAGCAGAAACTCAGTAGCCTTAACATTTACCCGAGGACGGTGTCTGCCTGTCACTTCTTCGCTCTGGGCAGCTGAAGGTCCCCTGAGTAGACTGTGGGTGGGAGGTGGGCTCAGACCCTGATGAGGGCCAGGAAGAGGCTCAGAGGGAGGGGCTCCCCAGATCCTGGGCAGTGGGAACAGCCAGACCACCCTCCTCCTCGCTGGCACTCAGTCCTGCACTGAAGGCTCCAGAACTCTGGGCAAAGGTCACAGCACCTGCTGCCAGGGGAGCATGTGACCCTCTGAGCACTGCTGAGTTGGAACAAGCCACACAATCAGGTCATTGTGCTAAACATGCAGGTCCCCTTGCCAAGCCACACCCCATTCCATCACTGCCAGACCTTTCTGGAACCCTGATTTACAGGGGCCCCAAACTGGGGAGGGTGTTGTTGAAGTGGCCCTGGGGGAGGGCCCTGCCCTGAGGCCCCAGGAGAAGCAGATGGGAGCAGGAGGCCAGAGCCTGCGTGGCTCCAGGCCCATGAAGAGTGGCAGATGCTGATGAGACCACCATGTCTGACTCTGGTGGCACATGGACACTAAGCCCTGAATGTGCCTTGGGCGGTGAAGACGGTGGGTCACTGAATTTTTGGAAATCCAAAGGTTTTCCTCCTTCATGACCGGGTCCAGGAATTCACACTCAGTCCACTAGGGAGGGAGATCTTCCCCTACAGCACGGAGCCTCCACCGCCACTGGGCAAGGATTTGGCTGCTGGACTCCCGGTGACCCTTCCCATCTCAGACAGCGCAGAAACGGGGTGGGGGTCAGGCTGAGCGCCCAGGGAGAGGGCCCCGCTTTTTCACCTTATCTCCCTGCGCCTGTGTGTCTGCAGCTATAAAATGGGGCTGACGATGTGTGTCACACCTGATGGCAGATGATGGCACATGAAATAGGGTCCTGAATGGCATGAGTCACCCAGGGCTTTGCACCCTCAGGCAAAGCTCCCCGGGGGTTTCACTCCATGGGCCACCCGCTGAGACCACCCTGCTTGGGTGGCTTAGTTTTGTCATCACAGGCGACTCTAATGGAGATGGCACCGTGAGGTGGCACTCCGCTCGCTGAACACAGCAATCTTGACCTCAACAGGCAGGTGAGGAAGGACTGGTCCTTTGCCGGGTACGCTGCAAGGTTCTCGAGTGCCTGGTGTGCGGTGAATGCAAAAAAGAGGAGCACCTGAATCACGGAGCTTGAGGCCAAGCAGGACCCCCAGGCCCTGGGGACGCGTGAGGACTCAGCACTCACCCTTCTCACCTCGCCTGCAGGAAGGAAGTTGGACCAGAAGCTAGGACCAGACACCGACATGCTCTTGCCTGTGAGCCTGGCCCTTGGGGACCAACAGCTGATTTCTGTGCCCCATGTGTTGTATTGCAGAGACATCCCCCAGGAGGACCCCCTACCACCACCCTGTGAAGGGAAGTATGGGAGAGAGGGGGGCATTACAGTTATTGAGCACCAGTAACACGTGCTGTCCAGGGGCCGTGTGTATGCCATTTCCACCACGCACCTCCCCAGGTGCCCTGATCCCTGAAGAAAAGGCCCCGCCCGAGACCTTGAACTTTGGAGTTGGATGGTCGTGGAGGGAGCGTCCTGCCCTTCCTGTGGGTCCTGAACAAGGACTGAGCCTGGGAGCCTCAGTTGCCTCCCCTGTGGGATGGGGATAATTTCGTGGACTGCACGAGGATGAAATGAGATGAGATAATTAAATCAAAGGGCACAGGGCTTGTTATGGGCTCTGCAGATTTTAGGGATGATGATAAGAGGAAGCGGCTTGGGCTCTAAAGCCTCCCTCGATGTTACGCTGGGCCTCACTGCTGCTTGGGACTCAGGTGGCTTCTGACCAGCTTCCTCCCTGCAGGTGAAGTGGAGAAAGGCGAGCCTGACTCTCTTTCTCACTTGTCTCGTCACTTTGGGGTCCGATCGCTTCCACCAGACAATTTCGATTCTGGGGTCTGAGAATTGGGTCCCTGGGGCGCTGGGCCAGTCTGCCACATCAGAGCTATTCCAAAACACAGAGGGTCCTGCCTTTTCCTGGCACCATCTTCGCCCCCAACGCAGTGGGTGGGCCACCCCCTCCTCTGTGTGGCTGGAGGGGTGGTGTCCAAGCAGGGCCTTGAGGAAAGGGGGAACCCTGTGGCCCAGCAGCTTCCCCTCCATCCCACCCCACAAGGCAGTGCGGTGCGACCTGCTCCAGTCCTGGCCCCTCCCTTTAATTAGAAGCATCTAGCCTTCATTTGCAGGTGCCTTTTTCTTTATGCAGCCTCAGTTTTCAAGCTTCCACCCTGCCTCTAGCACCAGCCCTGAGGTGTCATTCTTGGCATTTTAGATGAGACCGTGATCCATTCTCAGAGGGGATCCTCCCAGCAGCTGGTCTGGGGACAACAGGGATGTCCCGCCAAGTCCAGTCGATGCTTCCTTCTGCTGTGGCTGACATTCTGGCTGAGACGAGGGTCACCCTGGGGGAGAGGCCACAGGGCCTTTCTGGAGACAAGCCAGGCAGAGTGGCGGTGCTGGTGCAGCCGCTGAGGTCGGTGAGACTCACCTTTCAAAGTCAAAGGAAAAGACAGTCCCTCCATTTCATACCTGTGTGTGCAGGGGGTGGTCCTTCCATTCAGTCTTCAAAGAGGTGGAGACCAGAATTAGCGCTGGTCAAGTTTCACAGGTTTTGCTTGTTACTTTTTCCCTTGTTCCTATACTTTTTACAGGAAAGGGAGCTGGGGGTGGGGTGGGAGGGAGAGGGAAACAAACGTCCCAAATCCCTAAGGACTCAGTCAAATAAAAATAACAAGTCCTGAGAAGCTGGTCTGGGCCTGTGAAGGAGGTGTGGGACCCCAGGCAGTGTCCCTGGTTTCTTTGTATTGGCTGGACTCTGCCTGTAATTCAGGTCGGTGCCACCAGGGGGAGACATGTCTGCCTTGCACTTATGCTGATTTCCATGGGTGTGGGTAACTGAGATGATAGGATTTCACCCTCAGGTTTACACTGTTTCTAAGCCCCCCCCCCCCAAAAAAAATACTAATTACTGAGAAAGGACTCCTCCACTAACCAGTTGTAAATTTAGGGAAGTTGCTCATCCCTAATTCCTCAGCAGGCCTCTGTTGCCTCATCTTTATAGTGAAGGGGTGGAGACAGGGACATCCAGGATCCAGCTCTGAAATGATTGGATTAAAGGCCCATCCTAATGACTGCATCCTTACTATAACCTCTGTAAATGCCCTATTTCCAAACAAGGTCACATTCACGCGTAGCAGGGATTAGGACTTCAACATGCCTTTTTTGGGGGGATATAATTCAGCCCTTACCGCCACCTAAATGTTCTTACCGCCAACTCATTCCTCGGCTTCTTGTCATCTGGTCTCTTTCCACCCCGCGCTGCTCACATGGTTCCCTGAAGGTCACCAATGCCACATTCAGTGGCTTTTCTCAGTCCCCGTCCTTGTGACTGCCCTGCAGGATTTGTCCTGGTCACCTCTTCCCTCCTTCTAGCCCTCTGCCAGCCCAACATCCAGTCACACCTGCGGCTGGTCCAGGTGTGCCTTCTTCTCTGACCTTCCTTCCCTCCCCGTCGCCAATTTCAGGTGCCTTGGGATCCTGGGGACTTGCTCATGTTCCCGTCTTTCAACACCCTCTCCTCTGGCCAGCTCCCAACCTCCATGCTTCAGCGCCCTCTTGGAGAAGATAACAAATATCTCTTTCTGGCCTGACTCTCCCGAGCTCAAAGCTGGAAATCACTGAAGAGCCTCGAAGGTAACACATCCCAAGCGTGACATATCCTCTTCACACACACACACACACACACACACGCACACGCATGCGCACTCCCTGATCAAAGAAACAACTCGCGTCTCCCCCTGGCTCCCCTATTACCAGCACAAACACCGCCATCTCCCTTTCTTTATTTTTCAGGCATCTCTGTAAGTCTTTGTGACATTGTCCTGAGACGCCCAGAAATACGGTGGCACTTGGAACGTGGACAGGCACCCACACAAGTGGGTGGAGCCAATCTGTGAGATGTGCCTTACAGTCATTATTGTGACCCCACCCTTAGTCACAGGCTGCGGGGCCAGGGAAGTCGGGGCTCCTCCTGCCTCTGTGGCTGAGACTCAAAGCAACAACACAAAGGCACAGGCAGCAGGCCATTTAGTTTCAGACCCCATGAGGCCCAGGGCATTATATTTGTTAATATAATGCTCCTGGTTTGCAATATAAGATTTCCACTGTAATTCTGCATTTCTTCCGGAGCCTCTGGTCGTGTGCTCGCACAGAGCTGGCTGCCTGCAAATGTGGGGTCGGATGCAGGTTGCCTGGGCGCTTATCTCAGCCATAAAGCCCAGCACACTTGCGCTCAGGGATCTGTAAATAAGCAGAGATTTCGCTGCTCTGCACTCCACTCCCAGAGCCTCAGCCCTGCACAGCCAGAGACACACCATGGCGATGCTTACGACGCAGGCCGGAGTGGACGTAGATGACCCGCTTCCGCCTTCATTTCATCAACCAGGAGGCAGCCATTGAGACACCAGGAGACTTCCCCAGGCCCCCTGTGTGTCCCCTTACATGCCATCAACCTTTACTTACCTTCTCTTTAAAAAGATAAGCCTCGGGCTCAGGTGGCTACTCTGGGAAAGCAGAGGGGC
>NW_005871502.1:540170-541326 GCF_000147115.1 Myotis lucifugus
CACCCATGCACAGATTCTCGCACTGGGCGTCTAGTATTTAAAATAAAAACCATAACTGGCCTGTTTACTGACCTGTCGGTGGTAATTGAGTTCTCCTCCCAAGAACAGACAGAATGACTCCGTTTTGTCCTTTGATCACATATAAGATCAAAAAGGAAACAGTCTGTGAAGTTCCCTGTGTTGGGCTGACTGTGGTTATGGAACACTGGTGGCTGCTGTCTGGAAGTTCGCAGTCTTGGGCAGAGTGTGAAATGTGTGCATCAGACAACTACGGCACAGACGCACAGACGTAGCTCAGACGCGTTGGTCAGAGTGCAGGCTCCTTGGGAGTCCTGAGGAAGGGACCGCCCAGAGGCATCCAAGAGGCCAGGGAAGGAGGCGGCAGTTGGCTGAGTCTTAGATAATTTTTAGGATTTTTTAAAAATGTGTAGTATTTAAAGAAAAATAAGACAGAATTCTGGACAAATGCATAGTCAGAGGCCAGGTGAGATAGCAAGGGACACAGGGACTCTCCATGGTATGCTCTCTAACAGGAGCATTTTCCCAGTAAGTTTTTAAAAGTTCTGTGCTGGTGGAGGGTTTTGAATCCCGTGATAAAGGACATTTGAGGGTTAGTATAGAAGTGACACCTCTGACCCGTGACAGCTCAGCCCAGGGAAGCCGCACCTCTGGCTCCTGTCACCAGGCAGACTCCCCTCTCTGCAGGGACTGTCCCCGGAATGATTCTGATATCAGATCCTGGTGCTTTTTTTTTTTTTATTGTTTTCTGTTTCTCTAGATAAAATCTTCTAACATCTTTAATCCTAGAATGACCCCTGCTTCTGTCAGCATCTAATCCACAACCCACCCTCTTGTTTCTGACTGTGAAACACCCCTGGGCAGCTGGGGTGAGATTTTGCGTCACCCTGACCAGAACACAGAGCTAGGACAGCTGTCCCCCTTCAGTTGAGCAATAGTAACATCGTTCCACATACCCTTCCTTTGCTGTGCCCATTGCCATTCCCCTGGAGTCAGCCACTGCCTTTAGCTCCAGGAGGCGCCTCCGTAGAGAGGCTGTGCTTGGGCAGATGTGTGCACCGCAGTGTCTGCTCACACATAGATGCACAGGAGGCCCGTGTACCACGAAGGATCTCACAGCGGTCAGCCAGCCAGTGCG
>NW_005871502.1:541508-585553 GCF_000147115.1 Myotis lucifugus
AGAGGGTGAGGAGTAAACAGTGCAGCCATTTCTTTTTCAAGTCATTTGTAGTAAGACCAAAGCTAGTTCTAGGATGGGAGCGAAGCAGGGGTCTGGGAAGTCTTGCCTGTAACTGTAACATCGCATGCTCCTTTCCCTTGTACGCAAAATGAATTAGTTGACGTGGAAGATAATGAAGCAAGATGGAGAATTATATAATGGACCGATCGAAATCGATAATGACATATGGGAGCCCGGGCCGGGTGCTTGGTGGTTGGAGGGTCGTCTTGTGCACCAAGGTTTTGGGTTTGATGCCGGGTCAGGGAGGCAACCCACCCGTTTCTCTGGTACATGGCTGTTTCCCTCTCTTCTTCTTCCTCTCTCTCTGAAATCAATAAAAACATATCCTCCCATGAGGATTAAAGATAATAATAATAGGGCAACCGGCTGGGGACCTCTCACTGCTGCAGAGAGCTTTCTTACTTTACTGTCTCTAATAAACTTTGCTTCCGCTAAATAATAATAATAATAATGACATAGAGGGGAGGACCGTCTGTGGATTTCTGCTCTAGATCCCAAGCAGAGGTGGAACGGGATGGAGCCTGCCCACAAGGTCTGTTCCAGCTTCACTGCTTCCTGGCTGTGGGGCTGTGAGCCAATCACATCACTGCTCTGTTTCCTTCCTCATGTTACCAAGGGATCCCATTGGTCAGAGCTTCTTGAACATTTTGGGAGGCGACGATGGGTGAAAACAGTGTCCAAGTCAAGCATGAGGATGATTGTACTTCTCCCGGCATCTCAAAGGCCTACGAGGTCACTGCATTAAAAGAGAAGAGAAAATTGAAGATCTGTCTTTAAGCAGCGGCACTGCTCCTGGCTCATCAGGGCGTTTACTCACTCATCCGACAGGCACATGTGGTTTACTGGGCTAAGTGTTTAGGATAGACAAAGGGAGGAAGTAACATTTTTAAAATATTTTTATTGATTTCAGAGGGGAAGGGAGAGGGAGACAGAGATAGAAATATCAATGATGAGAATCATTGATCGGCTGCCTCCTGCACGGCCCCTACTGGGGATCGAGTCAGCAACCCAGGCATGTGCCCTTGACTGAAATTGAACCTGGGACCCTTCAGTCTGTAAGCCAACACTTTATCCCCTGAGCCAAACCGGCTAGGGCTGAACACTTCTTTTTAAATGTGCTCTATAGGAGGTTTTGTTGATAAATTATTGTTAAATTGGAAAAGGTGACTTCCCCTGACTTCTTCTGAAGATCACAGATGATGAAGAGAATGGAGAAATCCAAGAATTCCTTTGCCTTACCTTAAAGTGTCAGCATTAAGGACAGGGCAGGAATACCTTCTAGCTACCAAATCTAAAATAAGAAAATAAAACCCAGCCCTTAACGATTGCACATCTCCCTCTCGTGGCTAAAATGGGTAAATGCAGCTTTTCCAATCACAAGAGCTAATGTTCCTTAATTTATATTTATAGATGCCTGAGATGAAGAACTGGGAGGAATCTTAGGGAGCACACAGTTCCATCTCCTCATTTACAAGGGAGTGAACCACTTGGTTCATAAGAGGGAAGTGATTTGACCAACACCATACCGATGTGGACAGAACTCTGGTTTCCTGATGCCCTGGTGGGTCCCTCCTGCTGGCTGCGCGTTTGAACAACAGGGATTTGTTTTTCTCACAAAATAACGAATCCGCAGGCAGGTGGATCCAGGATTGAGTTCAGCTGCTCAGTGAGGTCAGGGTCACCGCCTTTCTTTCCACTGTTCCCTTGTGGCCACATGATGGCTGCCAGCAACCAGAAGGTGTCAACAGCTCCCAGCACCAAAGAGAGGGAAACAGTCCTCTCTTCGCTCTTGTGCTTTATATCAGGGAGGAAAATAGTGTCTCAGAAATCACTATGAGACTCTTGCGTGAACCCTTGGCCAGAACAGGCCGAATTGCAAGGGACATGGGGAAGTTTAGTGTCAAACTGCTCCTGGAGGAGGTGCCTACGCCCAGGAGGAGGTGGTGAGGGGAAGGGCAGTGGGGAGATGTCTGATGGTGAGCTTCCTGTTTCTACTGGGATCACTAATGGCCCCATACATTTCTTCTGTGTGGACTTGTGGAGGAAAGGTGACCCGAGATTCAGGGATGACTGTTTCACAACGGTTTCCTAGTGTCTTGGAGTACCCTGTCTCATAGGGTCCATATTACCCATATTATCCACATATAACTTTTTAAAATTAAATTTACATTGACTAAAATTTAAAACTCACTTAGAGCTTTAGGTTTCTCTTGTTGGATACCTGAGGAGTGTTGGCTTGGTGTATTGACCAGCTGCTTTGCCTTGAAAGCAAATATGAAATGAAAGAAAGGAAATGTGTCTCCCCTCAGAGCAAGTGTGTTCACATGAGAACGATGAGCTTTGGATGGTTGGGCCACCGCACTGAATGGATCCGTCTTGCACAGCCTGCCTCCTTTTGAAATACTCCCCAGTGGCATTCCTTTGTCCTTTTCTGCTTAGAATTTTCTGACATGATGGTTTTCATTTTAATTATAGATTGTTGCAGTGGTGTCAGTGAACTATGGCCCTTCCGGTAGAACCAGGGCTGTGTACCTTGTTTCCACACCGTCCTGTTCCAGTGGAACCATTGCCTCTTCCTAAGCTGAGTTTGACTGGTGAGTTAGATTCTGGGCTCATGGAGGAAGGGAAATGATTAAGGAAGTGTTTAGTGGAGGGAGTTGTTTTGAATTATTTTAGCTACAACCTGCGAATTAATATTGTTAGCAGCTACTCTAGTGGCTATCACTGTTCAAATAGCAAATCAAACTAAACTCTGAGGAAAGTGGAATGTAGCCCATTAAATAATTTTTGCTTTTAATGAGACCATTTCAAGATATAAAATAGCACTTGGGAAAGTTTAGAAAGATATTATTGATAAGGCAAGATTATTGAATTTTAAAGAACGTTAAAGTGTAACATATATGAATATTTACTCTTAAAATGTCATATAATGAATATATGATCCTTGTAAAAAAAAGGCAGAAACTATACTAAGCGAAAAGAGAAGAAACCACTACTTCTAATTGTCCCACTTGCTGGAGTTCACTAGCATTAACATTTTGGTGTATACATTTCCAAATTTTATTTTTTCATTTATCAGTTTATACTTGTTTAATTATCAGAAAGATTAAATGTTTTAGAAGTTATTATTTTTAAATGTATTTTTTAGTGAGCATCCTTCCATATCAGCATATATATATTTTATGTCTGTGTACATGAGTAAATATTGTCTACACATATTTTAATCAACAATATATTTCTATTTGTTCAAGAGTATTTAATTTAATGGATTATAGTCTAAATAAATAGGTAGGTATTTTTGGAAAATTATCATTATTTGCTATTATAAATATACTAAAGGCCTGGTGCACAAAATTCGTGCACTGGGGGGGGGGGGGTCCCTCAGCCCAGCCTGCACCCTCTCCAATCTGGAACCCCTCAGGGGATGTTTGACTGCCAGTTTAGGCCCGATCCTCCCTCTCACAATCCAGGACTGTTAGCTCCTAACCACTTGCCTGCCTGCCTCATTGCCCCTAACTGCCTCTTCCTATCAGCCTGATAGCCCCCTAACTGCTCCCCTGCCAGCCTGATTGATGCCTAAATCCTCCCCTGCCGGCCTGATCACCTCCAACTGTCCTCCGCTGCCAGCCTGATTGCCCCTGACTGCCTTCCTCTGCGGGGCTGAGGGGACTGGGGGACTCCAGCTGGATGAGATGAGGCTGAGGGGACTGGGGGACTGAGGTTGGATGAGGCAGGGCTGAGGGGACTGGGCACTGCCATCTTGTGGCTGTGGGCGCCGCCATCTTGTGAGGGTGTGGCATTCAATTAGCATATTCCCTCTTTATTGGCTGTGAGTGCCACCATCTTGTGAGGGCATACAGTCAATTAGCATAGCCCTTCTTTATTACATAGGATAGTTGGGGTATATTCCTCTTAGTTAATTGAGGTAACTGCCTAGAACTCTTGGGACAGAGAGAGAGAAAGTTTCCAGCTGGCTCCATAATGGCTTCAGGTACTGCCTCGGGGCCAGGCCAGGCCAGGGCAGGGCCTCTCCTTGGACCAGGCTCTGGCCCCTGAGCAGGCCCTTCCTCTGGCTCTGGAGAGCTCTGGAGCTCAGGGCGTGGACCTGGAGCAGGAGAGAGAGACAGATTGACTCACACACCTGGCTTTTCTGTGACTTTGCGCAGACAGGCAAGAGGCCCACCGCCTTTAAGGGAGCTCCAGCCCGTGAGCCTGCCCTCCCCAGATGATCTGCCCAGATGATCAGTGCCCCTCACCTTGTGGAGTTGCCTCGGTGGGCTCAGGATGCTGCAGCTCCAACCATGGATTTTGGGCGTGGCCCACCAGGTGTGAGGCAGGGGAGTTGACGGGCACCAAGGCCTGCTCTGCCTCGAAACAGGCGAAAGGAAGGGGCTGCCCCAAACCCTGGACCTGGTCCAGCCAGGTCCCCACCATCGCAGCAAAGGCCCTGGGGAGAGGCAGGTGGGCAGCAGAGTCTGAGTCCTGGTCTTTCCTTCCACTCTGCCCTCCCATGGCACACTGGCTTAGATCGGAGCCTCTGTGCAGGCCCCCCTTGCCCACCCAGGGCACAGCCCCATGCCACCCCCGGCCCCTGTGTGTCTGTCCTGGTTGTAGCAGGTGTGGGATCCAGCAGGTTTAACACGGAGTCTGTGTCAGTCTCTTCTTGCCACTAATAGCTCTCCTCAAGGATTAAACTCTATTACACAAAAAAATCAATTATTTTACTTGTAAATACAAGTCCTTTAAAAAAATATCTGGGGCCACCTAGAGCACTTCGGAACCAGAGCCCAAAATGTGGGCTTATCTGGGGAAGTTTCTATTTTGCTGGTCATCTATGCATATCCCAAAGCAGCCCCAACTATCACCTCGATCCCACAAACCCTCACATCATCCTACACAACATCACCTCCTCACCATTTGTCTCCTTCTCTGCTTTGCCTTTTGTTCAGAGCACGCAGCACATCCTGACTTCACATTATGCATGTGCTGGCTGGTTTGACTCTTTCATGCAAACATGCCATCATGACCAGCTCTTTGAGTTGAGCACATGCTTCTAGTGCCTGATCCATAGGAGGCGCTCAATACATACCTGATAAAGGAGCCAGGGAGTGAATTCCTCTTAACCCAGTCTACAAATCTGATGAGATCCCAATCAAAATTCCAAGGGAATTTGATCATATGGTTCAAAATTCATACATACTAAAATTTAAAATATGTGTAGTTTTTGAAACAAATTTTATTTGCAGGAATTGATTCAAAATGAATTGAATAAATGATCAGAGGTACCTATACAATAATGATCATCACAGAATTATTCATAAAGTAGACAACAAAATAATTTTCAGTCTATTAACTACAGCCAAATTATATAATTTATGATGTAGCAGGACAAAAGATACTAGGAGATATTATTTATCAGAAATAATTTTAATATTAGCAAATACTTTATTAAACAAAAATATAACATAAAATGGCTTATAAATATTAATAAGTATATATTTACATATATTATGAGAATATCTGAAAAGACACACATAAAAATACATATAATTATTTCCTATTTCATCTATAAAAAGAGATCATGTTAAGAATCATTTCCACTTCTGCTGTCAATCATTCAAGCACTTCCTTTTCCTCTCCAAAAGTTCCTGCCTGTAGTAGGAGCTGAATGCACATTGTAGAGTAAATGAGCTCCAACCAGAACCATCCCAGCCATCTGAGTGGGCCTGGGGCCCTGCTCTCCCCTGCCATCCCCCATGTGGCTCCACCAAGGACCAGGACAAGGTCAGCGAGGTGACATCTCACACTGCTTGACAGGTTGTTTCCCATGTGCTTTTCCACACTCAGATGCCACAGGCCACTGATGGGAGAGTCAGGGGACTTTCCATGGGACAGAGAGGCACAATTGGCATGAACAACCACAGCTGGTCCAGCAGCCCTTTCTGCAGAGCCAGCAGCATGTAGGCCCTGCCATGGCTTGTCCCCAAAGCAGTGCCTACCAGAGCCCTATGAGGTTGATCCCGTACCAACCACTGTTCAGAGGAGCATTCTGAAGCTCAGGCTGATGTGATGACATTGTCAAGACCCACAGCTAGCAGTGGGCAGAGGCCCCACTGTGATGAAGAGGGGACCCGTGCCCATAAGTTAACAGCTCATCCAGGAACCACTGGGTGGGTGGGCATCAGGGTGCAGATGTGGGGAAGTTGTCAGCCAGGAAAGGCTGGTACCGGGGACACCGCCACCTTCTCCAAGGTGCCTTTCTGCAGAGCTCACATCCTGCGGGCCTCACACAGTCTCAGAGTGAACTCAGCTGCACACTGGGTGGGACAAGGAGGGATATCTAGTTAGTGGCATCACCAAGAATCCCAGGAGGATGGAGGTCTGGAGCTCAAACAGGAGTCCCAGCCCCTCAGGGACGTGTGCAAGAGGGACAGGAGTGTCCAGGCTGATTCAGGTTCTAGGTTTTCAAAGTTCCACTTAAGTTTGGCACGTGGCGTAAATATGTCTCTCTTCTCCGTTCCAGCACAGCTAGAGAGCGGTCCGTTTGTTGAGTAGGGGTGGCTGGGGATTGAGAAAATGAAAGAAAGAGACAGACACAGAGATGGAAGAAAAAGGCTGAAGCTGGGTGGGACCACTTTCCTCTGATGATGAAACCGGGACAGAGACCCAAAGCCAATACAGCATGTTTACTTTATACAGCAAAAAACAGGAAGTTTTATTAAAAGTCAAGGCAAAGGAGATTATGTGCATTCTTGGGTGGGCCCGAGTCATAATCATTCCTGGGCTTGCCTGGATTTAAATAACAAAACCCACCCCCTGGCACCTGGGCTGAAGGTCAACTGACAATACTCCTGCCTTTTGGCAAAGCATGTTTCCAGGAAGTGGTTTTGCCCACGCCACTGGATTCAGCTGACAATAATTAAAGAAATGCCCATGTGCCTTCCCAGGTGCTCTCTACAGGGTGGGGGATGTTCATACAATTGTTACCTTCTGGGCATATTTTTTCTTTGTTTGTTTTAGCTGAGGAACAACAAACCTTGTAATTAATAGTTTGTATGATGAGCGTTGTCCCCTTGAGGCCTCAAGAAACATCCCCATATAGAGATGAGAGCACAGAGGCTTAGGGATGTCACATGTCTGCTCAAGGTCATGAGGGCAGAACTGTGAACTGTCCTGGATGACATTCTGTCTCAGCTACCTGAGACTGATCTGCTCCCGACATGGATGGAAAGGGTGTGGGAACCTTGCCCATCCCTGTGTGGGGACAGTGAACATGGTAGACATGGCCTATGAAAACCACTGACTTCAAAAAAAGACACTTTTGTTTCATCCTTTTATATCAAAGGGCATTTGAAGACTCTCATTGTGGAGATCCCAGATTCTGCAAAGGGTCAAATGCCTGCAGATTCCAGACTGGAACAATGTGATCAACAGGCAGGAATATGAGCAGAGGACTTGACGGGGAGGAAATCCATGTGGTGAGTGTAAAGTGACAGGTGACTCAGTGTCCCTGTGCAGCAATTGCCAATGAAGGAACACTGTGATTGCCTTGGACAGCCTGACAGCAGACAGGTGAAAATTTCAATGAGTGAGAAAACCCCGGGCCAGGCTGGGAGCAAGGCAGCCGCCATCATCAGAAACTGCTGTTGACACCGTCCCTGCTACAGCCCTTTGGGTTTGGAATCTGCCTGCAGCCATTACATTTAACATGTGCACGTCCTTCACCAGCAGTGGGCGTCCATGTCCAGAGGGGGGTGGTACATATTGTGATCTGAATTGTGTCCCCCCAATTCCATGACTTTGGGACCCCTAAAACTTCACAATGTGTCTGGTTTTAGTCTTTTAGCAAATAATTAAGATGAAGTGAATTCAGTGGTGTGGGTCTTAACCTAATCTGACCAGTGTCCTTAGAAGAGGAGGGGAGGACACATGGCAGTGCAGAGGGGAGTCCATGTGACACACAGAGAGAAGCCGGCCATCTACAAGAGGAGGAGCAACCCCCTCAGGAGAAACCAGCCCCGCTGACAGCACCACCTCTCACTTCTAGCCTCCGGAATTGTGAGAAAATGAATGTCTGCTGCTGATACCACCCAGTGTGGTCCTATGTTATGGCAGCCCGAGAAAGCAACCTAACACAGTCCATTCCCATACACTTCAGTGTTCCGGGCAGCACTGCTGACATGGCAGCTGAACTGCATTAGGCCCATGTCCAACAGCACTGAAAGGCTGCATCGCTGGGCAAACGACCTCCCCGATTGGACCAGGTCTGCAAGGACAGTGGAGCTGAGTGCTCCAGAGGATCCTGGCAAGGGTAGTTTAAACAAGAAAAACAGCGATAGGCGAAAGTGCTCCTGGTAAATTGTGAAGTCAAACAATATTACTTCACTTTACTATTTCCACATATATGTGAGGAGTGTCTTTCTACTCTCCCACGGAGCGAGGAGGGGAAGTCCGGATTCCTCTGTTATGGGGATGAGGGACACTCTAAGGAGAGTTGTGGGAGGGTCTCTGGGGGTCCCCAGATTTGAGTCTCCCTTCTGAGCATTGCCAGGTCGTCTTGGGTTTGTGAGTATAAAGATCCTCAAGGCCAGCCTGAGTCCGGACCTGGATGGTCTTTGTGGCCTGATGCACCTTCGCTGGGTCGAGGGAAGTCGAGTAGTTGAACACGTTGACCAGCTCTTCAACGATGTCCTCCTTGGAACTCTACAAAGACAAAGCCAGGTACCAGGCCAGTAGGCTTCAGGAACCTTCCATCCCAATCTGTAACTCTATCCTATGGCAACCCTGGGTAACTGAGACAGTCTATTAGGACACAGTGGGGATGTTCCCAGCAGCCCTGCTGAACTAGCAAGAACTGAATCACATCAAGGTCTAACAGTGAAAGCCTGAGTCACTGAGGAAAATGATGTCCTTGATGGGATGATATGGAGATGGGTAGGGCCACAGCTCCTGACCTGGCCACACTGCAATTGTTTGCATGTTCAGTGGGATGGCAGGTTGGAGAGAAAAGTATCCAACACTTCAATCCCTTTCCAGTTTTTTAAATACACAGCACTATCAAGGGGGGTGATGTGTAAGGTTTGGAGAAAGTCTACAAGAACAGCTGAGCTGGGATTGGTCCACAGAAGACTTGGGGCAGGGAGTTAGACATTTGAAGTGAGAAAAACACAAAGACAACAAAAATGTTTTCTCTATGATCCCAACAAACATATGAAGACTGCTTTTCTCCCCTATCAGGGACCTGGTTGGGAGGATTGAAGGTAAAGATCAATTTGGGAGTGGGCTTGTGAGAACTGTGAGGCCTCAGATTTGAGCCTGACTTCTGGTCCCACCCCAGTCACCTCAGGGTAGTGGATGTAGGCCAGATCTCACCTCAGTTTGGCACTGGACGGTTTTCCTGGCCAGACGCACTTGTCCTTTGTACCCATTGAGGGCATCAGTGAACCTGTCAGCCAGCTCCTCTACACTGCCCTTGTTGGAGCTCTGCAAAGACACAGCCCGCTACCGGGCCAGGAGGCATCAGGGGCCCGGGCATTACCAGTGGGGAAGATGCCCACCACCCATCCTGCTCCCCAGATCAGGCAGAGAGGGGCATCTGCAAAGATCTCCAGGCAGGGAGGGAATGAGATGACACCTTGAGGACCCCCAATTAACAAATGGGTAGTGGAGCTCGGTCCCCAGCATTCAGCTTCCCTTCCTCTCACCCATGACCTGGACAATGAACATGACACACCCTCCAGGCTTCTGACACCTACCAACTTGCTCCTGCCCAGGTGGTGAGTCCCTCACCCCACGCTGTCCGTCATCACCCCCAACAAACACATACCTGGGATGAGGTGTAAGAAGTGTGGGCCTTCACAACTGGGACCCAAGTTAAGGTCTGGCTTGGATATTCTTTCCCTGGGATGCCCACAGTAACTCGTCGGGTCCTCCTACCAGAGACCGAGGGTAGTCGGCGGTGGGGCTTGTTTGGATTTCTGCGGCCACAGACACATATCTCACTCTGGGCTTTCTTCTGCCCAGAGCGTCGGAAGGATGGGAAACAACAAAGAGACATCCTAGTCTCCTCACCCTCTCCACTCAAATGAGCTGGAGAGGCAGTTGTCTCTAGACTTCCAGGTACCAGTGGGTACCTGGTTACAACAGTTCTAATTTCTGTTGGGGATCTGTCACAAAGGAAGTGAGGAACCCCTTCAAGGTTCCATAACCTGGGCCCTTCCTCCAATCAGAGTTACCTTAAGCCCCCTCTGGGCTGGTGACCTCTCACCCTCTATACCCATGTCATCTCCATACCAGTACACCAATATCAAACACAGCCCTCCCCCAACTCCCCGGGAAGGTATGAGGCCCCCAATTTGGGGGAGAAAGCTGAGTTCACACCTCCTCTTTCTTACGTGTTCTGTGCCCTGGGGGAAGCCTCTGTGCCTCTCAGGGCCTCCCCCAGGCTCCCAAGCTGGCAAGTGAGGATGATGCTAGACACCATTTCCACAGGATGTCATCAGGTGCAGATGGGACAAGGCCCCGAACAGCTGTGGGCTGATGTCCCATGAATCTGGTACACAAACATAGAGGTGGAAGATGACAAGAATGAGTGGGACACAGCATGAGACACTAGACAAAACAGGCCTCAAGTCCAGCCTGTGATCTCAGGGAAGTCACTGCTCATGTGGGCCTCATTTTCAAGTCTGCACCTTTAAGGGTTTGAAATCACAGGAAATTCAGATGTTGTCACTCACTGGCCTAAAACCTCGCAGTGTTCTCTGTTAAACTTAGCATCAGACCCAGTGCCTCATGTGGGTCCATGTGGTGGGAGCTTTCACAGTGGCTTTGAGTGAATCCAGCCTCCTGGTGGGAACATCCTTGTGTGTCCCCTGAGTGCTCAGTAACTGGCTTCTGAACAACATAGAGGACAGCCCAGGTCATGGGATGTCAGGTCTCATCATTCTCTCATACTCTCTTTCTTGATGTCCCTTCCTTCCTCTCAGCCTCTATTTCACTTTCTCTCTGTGCCTGTGTCTCTGTCTGTCTGTCTGTCTGTCTGACTGTCTGTCTGTCATATCTCTGGAACAAGGAGAACAAGCACCCATATTTTGAGCTGCCCTATGTAGAGGCCCCACAGGAGAGAACCGAGAAAGTGCCCAGGCCAACAGGCAAGAACTTGGGCTCTTAGTCCAAACTGCATCCTGACAAAAACCACACGAGTGACTTTTGGGAGGAAATCTGTCCCCAGTTGAGCCTCAGTTGAAACACATCTCCTGCTTCACAGACACCTTGAGGCAGAGGCACCCAACCAAACCATGTCCAGATGCCTGCTCCACAGAACTTGTGTGGTGTTAATATTTGTACTTTAGGGGTGCAAAGATTGAGAGCAATGGTATTTGTGCCTCAGTTTTCCCACTGGACACTCAGCAATAATAAACAACCTCTGCTCTCGGAGGTTATGGAGAGTGTTAAAAAGTTAATGTTTCAAAAATGGAGGGAACACTTGGCATATCACAGGAGGGTGTCTACATGTGCTAAACCCACTTAAACCCCTCCTTCCAGTGTCTGTAAGCGCCTGAGGGTGAGAACTAGCGCCTGGCCAATGGTAGGAAGCCCTCCATAACAGGATGAATAGCAGAACGAGTGCCCCTTTGGAAGGCCTAGCCCATGTCTCCTCCTGCCCTGGTCTTATATTGCTCATGTGAAGAGCTGAGTCAGACCATAGATCTGTGGAGTCTGTTCATGGTTTGAGGCCAGAACTTCTCAGGGTCCTGGGATTTCTGGAGGAAGATGAAACCTCCTGGGTGGGGGTGGAGGTGGCCGTCAGGCTCAGCCAAGCCTTCTCCAGGGAAAGGCAGGAGCACTGAGCTGAGGACAGAACCTGCCCCTGCCCTGGGCCTGGAAGCCAAGAAGGGGAGCAGACACTGCCCAGGAGGCTCAGGTGGAACAGGCAGAGGCCAGGAGGACACTCTCAGGGTCCATGTCACCGGCTGCTCCTGCCGCATAGAATGCCCTGGGCTGAGGTATTCGAATGGCTCCTTTGGATGCTAGAAATTCAACTTTTGTTTAAAATTAGACATGTGCCCAGTATTGAAACCAGCTGAGTGAAAGTGCAGGGCTGTCTGTGCGGCCAGGACGAGGACCTCACCCCCAGGAGCAGCTGGAGGTGTGTTCCCGGCTCCCAGACCTGGATGGGTATGTGGTGCTGGGAACCTGCAGCCCTGAAGGGAAACCTCAGCAGCCAAGGAAAGAGCCCACAGGGGCTGTGGGCAGGGAGCTGCCAGCCCTCCCCTTCCCCCCACCTCTCCCCATCCCCCCTAACACCACCTGCTCCCACAGTATTAGCCTCAGAAGGAGGGAGATTCTGACACAAGCACATGCATCTTGAGGGCACTGTACTTGGGAAATGATCCCATCACAGGAGGCCAAATATGGATGATCCCACCTTCATGACATTCCTGTTTCCTCATATTCACAGACAAGGGAAGTGGAAGGGTGGCTGCCCGAGGATGGGAGGGAGGCGGGTGGGGAGTTACTGTTTCCATTTTGCAATAAGAAAAGAGTTGTGGAGGTGGGTGGGGTGGTTGCACAGCAGTGTGAATATACGTCATACCAGGGAACTGTAGATGTAAAAATGACTCAGATGGTCAGTTTTGTGTGACGTGTATTTCACCTCAATTACTTTTATTGAAACTGATGGCCTGGGGCTGCCCAGAAGATGCAGTCCCACTGACACCCATCGGGAAGGACGTGTCCTCGACATCCATGGGGGCTGGAGTTCAGCAGCAAGTTCTCACCCATTGCCCACCACGGGCACCGGAACTTCCCTGCTGTGGCCCCAGGGCCCTGGGCTGGGCTGCATGAGCCTGGGCCTGCACCTGTGTACAGGGCAGAGGGTGGAAGTCCATGAAGGGCCTGGTCAGGGACGGCTAGTTTGGGTGCTAGAGTGGGAGCTGGAGGAAACACAAACCCGGCACCCACCAGCTGCAGGACTCCTGCCCCCAAGAATCACAGATGCAGCCCAGCTCTAAGGAGAATGCGCCTCCTCCCTGGTGGTTCCATAGACGGTGATGCTGGGCTCCCAGCCGAGGCCTTTGAGGAAAAGCCCAGTAAGTGCTTCCTGTCCTGGGCCCCTGCTCCACTTGCTGACCTTCAGGGCCTTGGTCAGGGAATGGTCAGGCTGTGGGACAGAGACACACCCAGTCAGATCACTCAAATGACAATTCAGCGGCCACTTCTCTCAAGTTTCTAAGTCCACAGACACCTCCTGCCCACACCCTCCTCACATACACACTGTCAGTCAACCCCAAATGGTGGCTCCTGGGAGAGACCCTGGCACCCACCCCGCTTATCCTGAGCCCATCGAACCCCGTCCATGAGTTCATCTGAAGACAGCAGGAGAGCGCATGTCCACTGTGGTGGCACCGACACAATGACGGGTTCCCTCACACAGACTGCAGCGCCCATTCTGCTGGAGTTGCTTTCCCTCTGCTCAGTGGGCTCTGCAGCACCAAGTGGCTGGGCTGGGGTTACCGCTGAAGCTCCCTGAGGCCTCTTGGAGCTGAGGATGCCTGCAGCAGCAGCCACAGGAGATCCACCCTCAGTCCTACACCTGCAGGAAACCGAATTCTCCACACAACCGGGGTGAGATTGGAAGCATCTCCTTCCTCCTGGACACTCAGAAGAGACCACAGTCTCAGCAAAAACCCTGGTATTGTGAACCCCGAATCAGAGGGACTGCTTACGCCACGCCCTGCTCCTGACTGCAGCGTTGTCAGACAGTCACCAATGTGTAGTGTCACCAGGCCAGTGGGGATATTGCTCCACAGTAAGAAATGACTAAGCCACGTCCTTCATGAAATCAGGTCCCGTCCAACCTGTGGTATCAGCAGAGGCGGAGGGTGAGGATGGAGGGGCATGATCTGAATGAAACTCTTGGGTTAGAAACTATTATAATCCCCATTCCGAAATTATACAGACACAGGGCCTAGAGTCATGAATTTTATGCAAATCTTGGATTTTCATCATCCTCTTCCTGACAGCCCAACTGTATCTCTCTGAATTTCCCGTTTATATCCTAGACTTAGATTTCTGTGTGTGTGCTCATTTTAGACTTTAGATTGTCTTCACATTTTTTTGTGGGCTCTTTTGATATCAAAGATAGTAATCTTCTATTATGTACATATTGCAAATATTTGCTGCCATGTACTTGACCGTGTTCAGTTTTAAATTTGCATAAGGTGGCTGTGTCAGACTGTAGCTGCTTTGAGTCTGCATATTCTGAACCCTGCTCGCTGGACTAAGTGTTGGAAGCACTCACTGCTCCATCCTGCCTGCTGGTCCAAGTGTGGGAGTACAGGTCCTGCTCCTGCCCTATTAGGCCAACTGTTAGGTCCAAGCCCTCTGCCAGGGGCTGGACCTCCTTGGTCGCTGGGTGGTAGGCAGGGAAGCCATGAGAAGTTGTGGGTATATAAGAATGAGTCTTTATTCTGGGAGCCATCAGGCTAAGCAGTTCTTCACAACAGTTGCATATAGGTAGGAAGCCACACACCAGCTAGTTAACAAATACATCTTTCCCACAAAGCAGTAGCAGCCTCTGTACCTACAGCCTCACCTAGTAGCCCCACGCTGCCTCTAGAGCTAGTGCCTTACATAGCAGCAATACCTGAGCTCTCTAACCCCAGTAGACTCAGTAGCCTCTCCCTCTAGCCCTTGTCTCCTCTCTCTTGCCTCTAGCTACTCAGTAGTATGTATGATTCTACTGAGAGGCTTCATTCTAAGTAGTGATCTTGATGTACACGTACATAGTCCTTGGACACCCTGATGAAGATTCCTATGCTCAGAGTGGCCTTGGCCATCCAGCGTACTGTAGAGAGGGCCTTTCACACTCTAATTAGCCTTGAGCATCTGGTGGCTCTAGCATGGTTCCCACAGGCTGCCACACCTATGTCAGCGTCCCACCTACAGAGGAAAGGCAGAGTCACAGAGGAACCAGAACCAGGAGTCACATTTCCCTCTAATTGCAGGGAACTGGGCTGTTTCAGCACCGTGACAATTGCTAATCCCATAGCAAATCACTGAAGAACATTCTCAGCAGAGAGTGGTGCAAATATTTCTCCAATCCAACATCTCTTCAGTGCAGGTGGTATGACTAAGTGTATGAGCTTTGACCCATGAACCAAGAGGTCATAGTTCAATTCCGGGTCAGGGCACATGCACGATCCCCAGTGGGAGGAGTGCAGGAGGTGGTTGATAGATGGTCCTCTCTCATCATTTCTCTCTCTCTCTCTCTCTCTCTCTCTGAAATCAATTAAGAAAATCACTTTTCTATATGTCACTTCCCTCCCTAGCATGAAACTGTACATGCTGCTTTCACATTCTCCCTAAAGGAACAGAAAATCAACAATCAAAGTCCTCTCCCCACAAGTTATTGAAATGCCAACAGAACATCCCTAAATCGGCAGTAGCACATTCCTCTCACAATCAGGGACTGCTGGCTCCCTCACCATTCGCTTGCCTGTCTGTCTAATTGCCCCTAATGACTCTGCCTGCCAGCCTGATTGACACCTAACTGCTCCACTGCTGGCATGATCATCCTCAACTGCACTCCCCTGCAGGGTCGAGGGGACTGGGGGACTCCAGCTGGATGAGGTGGAGCTGAGGGGAGTGGGTGCCGCCATCTTGTGGCTGAGGTTGTGATGGTCAATTAGCATATTCCCTCTTTATTAGATAGGATAGTACTCTACTATATATATGCACCAGATCTTGTTTGTTAAATTGTCTACCAATGGACATTAGGTTGCTTCCACATCTGTGGCATTGTAACTAATGTTGCAATAAATACAGAGGTACACATATCCTTTTGATTAGTGTTTTGGATTTCTACAAATAACCAGAAGTGAAATTGCTGGATCATATGCTAGTTCTATTTTTAATTTTTTGAGGAACTTCCTTACTTTTTTCCATAGTGGCTGCACCAATTTACAATTCTATCAACAGTGCACCAGGGTTCCTGTTTCTCTGCTTCCTCGCAACACTCGTCATTTCTTGTCTTTTTGATAACAGCCATTCCCTAAATCTCAAGGAAAGCATAAGCAATTGTTTCCAGGGCAACACAGATGATGCTTGGAAATACCAATTCAGTGCGTGGGACCACAAACTGGGCAGACAGGGGGATGGCTCCGTTGCAGTGAGGCGGCCCATTTAGAATTTGGAATTAAACACAGTGTGCACTGCCCTTGTATAACTAAGGACCAAGTAAACAGGAAAGCCTGCTGCCTACAGTTTGTTACAGGAAGAGGACACACTGGAGCCACAGCAGTGAAGTAAGAATAGGCCCCACAATGAAAGGTTAATTCATGGTAAGGGGTCCAGAGAGGCCAGGGGCTGGGTGCTTTGTCCTCCCTTCTGTGAAGAATGAGGCTGGATACAATTTCTCCCTCAGATCAGGAGCCACCAAGAGCACTTTGGAACCAGAGCCCAAACTAGGGGCTCAGCTGGGATGTTTACATTTTGCTGGTCATCTATGCATATCCCAAAGCAGCCTCAACTATCACCTCTATCTAACAAACCTTCATGTCATCCTACACACAAATCACCTCCTCACCATTTCTCTCTTTATCCGCTTTACCTTTTGTTCAGAGCACCCAGCACATCCTGACTTCACGGTATGCATGTGCTGGCTGGCTTGACTCTTTCATGCAAACATGCCACCATGACAAGCTCTTTGGGTTGAGCATGGGCTCTAGTGCCTGATCCATAGGAGGCGCTCAATACATACCTGATAAAGGAGCCAGGGAGTGAATTCCTCTTAACCCAATCTACAAATCTGATGAGATCCCAATCAAAATTCCAAGGGAATTTGATCATATGATTCAAAATGCATACATACAAACATTTAAAATGTATATTTTTTGAGACAAATTTTATTTGCCAGAATTGATTCAAAATGAATAAATGTTCAGAGGTATCTATACAACAATGATCATCAAAGACTTATTTATAAAGTTGAAAACAAAATCATTTTAAGTCCATTAAGTACAGCCAAATCATACAATTTATGACGAAGCAGGAATAAAGATACTAGAAGATATTATTTTGCAGAAATAACTTTAATATTATTAAAACTTACAAAACATAAACATAACAAAAATTACTTATAACTATGGGTAAGGGTATATTTACATGTATTATTAGGATATGTGAAAAGATAAATATACATATTTATATACTTATTTCTTAATCTAAAAAATAAAGATTATGATAAGAACAATAGTCAGATCAGTAGTCAATCGTGAATTGACTTACTTCGGTGAGTCCCCTGGCCACCTAGGACTGTGGCTCCAGCTGGCAGGACCAGATGTAACTGCAGGAGAGAGTGGCACCTGTGAGCTCCCAACCTCAGGTGTCCCTCCCAGTGTCAGGAGCCCCAGGAATTGCTACACAGCAAGGTCTGGGGGAAGGGGGATCAGGGAACCATGGACACAGGT
This sequence comes from Myotis lucifugus, assembly GCF_000147115.1. Classification (NCBI taxonomy): domain Eukaryota; kingdom Metazoa; phylum Chordata; class Mammalia; order Chiroptera; family Vespertilionidae; genus Myotis; species Myotis lucifugus. Next base: position 559,040 of record NW_005871502.1, read on the forward strand.
TCTCTGAACTGACCAGCAGAAAGAGTCCAGCCCAGCCCTTGCCCAGCTCCTGCCTGGCCTCACCTCTCATTTTCACTGAGCCGCTTCAGGGCCCAGAACCAGGTTCGGAATTGCTCCTCCGGCTCTATTTGGTATTTCTGGGCAGCCTCCTGCAGAACCACTATCTCCTCCAAAACTCTCTGTACCTGAGGCCAGAGGGAAGGAGAGGATGCAGACACGGCCCAAATGGGGGTGAAGAGTGGAGCGGGGGCTTGGTCCTGGGTCTTTGCACACAGGGGCACCCTCCTTCCGGCTAATTCCATACGGGCCCTTCCTGTGCTCAGGGATGGGCATTAACAGCCCTTCCTCCAAGAGATTATCCTTGATTCCATGCCCCTACCCCCAACCACCAACTGGAAGGTTCTCTCACTTCTGTTATCAAACTCTCCCAATAAATGGAAGATGCAGGGGATGGAGCCCAGGAGTGTGCTGGCCAGGGCGTCTCTGATTCTCACTCCCTCCCCTGCCCCGCAGGCTGTGCCACAGCTGCTAACCTTTTCCTTTTTTGCTAATTGATCTGATTCTTCTAAAAGGCAGATATCCAAGGTCCATGAGAAAGAACACCCTAGCTAGGACTGGCCCCCTATGCCCACCCTTCTCATGTTGCACTACCAGCAGGTCCCAGGAGGGAATGCGAAACAGGAAAAGGCAGGACTTGGATCAAGGCCAGGCTCTGGGCTCCAAAGGAGGGGGGTCACGGATGACTATGATGGGCCTGTCGCTCCAGCTCCAAGGGGAGGCTGTGCTGAGAACTCAGAGCTCAGTATGGGGGCTCTCTGTCCCCAAAGGCCAATGCTGGTCACCCCACGTCAGGCCCCAGGTCACCCACCTCCAGATCATCCTCCATTAAGGTGTCCATCGCCTTGAGTTCTTTGAGGTATTCTCCCAGGAAGGGAACACACTGGACAAACAGGGTGAGGGTGGGATGAGCCCCTGCTCTCAGGTGCCCCACAGGCCCTCTCCTGAAAGCCTCCCACCCTCAGCCTCCTGGCCACCCCAGGTTCCCACGTGGAGCGGCCCAGGTCCCTTAGGGCCTCCACTCAATTGTCCCTTCCCTCACTCTCCAGGAACTCCTCCTGATCAGCTCCCAGGACCTCCTTTGGGCAAATCACTGGGTCAGCGGTCCTGGGCCAGACCCACCCCCATGTCCAGCCTGCAAGCACGTCCCCCAGGCCCTCCTCTTGGTCATTTCTAAGGGAGGGTTTCAGGGTCTGTGGGCACAGGAGGTGGGGCTGGAGGAGGAAGGCCTCCCTCTCTTGACTTGGAAGCCTCCAGCTGAGAGGACAGAACCCCCTCCTCTGACCCTAAGCACCCCCAGACAGGCTCACTCACCTTCTTGGGCAGCCTGGGCTTGGATCCAGGGACATAGACCATCAGAGAGGCATACCTGGAAGGCTACATCCGCCAGGGTGGAGGACAGGGTTATTGAGGTCATGCTCACCTCACCCCATTTCCCCCACCAGCCCTGACCTCACACCCTGGCCCTCTGACCCAAGTCAGCTGGTACCAGTGCCATCCTGACTCCAGCATGCTCTGCTTCTGGACGACTCCCAGCTACAACGCTCACTCGCTGTGTGTGACCTTAGGCCTGGGCCTGGCTCCCTGACCCGTTCCCTCCTCTGGAAAGTGGGAGACCTCCTCCAAGCTCATGGGTTCTCCTGAGGACTCAGTGTCATTCCTGTCATCAATGTTCTCACCCTCAGCCCTCCAGGTGGCACAGGGCAGGGAGCTCTGCACTGTCCTGTTCTGTCCTGAACTCCTGACCACACTGTGAGGCCTGTAGCATTGGTGGTCACTCCTCCATGTCAATCACGAGGAGACTGACTGGCAGCGAGTGCTCTAGGGGCGCAGTGGGAAGTCTCAGAGAGACCACCCCTCTGTCTCTGGTCCAGACAGTAGGACCCGAGGCCAAGCAGCCCTTTTGTTCCCCTGGCCTGTGGCAATCCCCTGGGGGGCCCATCCTGGGCAAGAAGGGAGCTCCCCTTAGAGATGTGGAGAAGACAGAAGTGGCAGCAGGGCCCTGGCATCCTGAGGACAGGCTGGGCTGGTTTGGCCCATTCACCCTACAGCCTGGAAGAAGTGAAGTGCAATTGGGAGGGGCCAGCATGGAAGCCAGAAACCCGCTCAATGTGCACCCCGTCCTGGAACAGCCTGTGTACCACCCTGTGTGCCATGACCGGGGCCCCTGCCCTTGAAAGTGCCCCCCGAACCCCAACTGCCCATGGACCAAACACATCCCTTCTCCGGGTAATTGGGACCAAGAAAGTGAACATTTTCAGAGAATCTTCAAGTGACAAACTACCACAGCCGCATCCTGTGCAGTCCCCCCTTCCCTCACACCCTCCTCTCTGCAGACCTCCAGGCTCACTCTACCTTGATGAACTGTTCCCTGCTAAGTTTGCTGCACAGTTTTGTCATTGTAAGTGCCCGCTTCCTGAGTGGAGGGAAAGAGGAAAGACATGTTTAGGAAAGATGGGGGAGACTGATTACGGGAAAATTCTTGTTGACAATGTTATGTTTCAAACTGCCTCGGGGTTCCTCTGAGCAGCAGGTCTCTGTGAGACGGGGGCAGGGCTCTCATGCTGGTAATTGGCCCCTCTCCATGTCTATGGAGCAGCTGTTTTAACGAGTTTGGATTTGAACTGGGCATACGGTTCAGGTGCTGAAAATCTCCCATTTGGCTCAATGCCGTCTCTGACAATGAAGGAAACTGACTCCTGAAGCAGAGCTAGTGGCCTGAGGTCCCAGGGAGCCTTAGACACCCCGCCCACCAGCCCAGTGCCTGTCCCCAGGGTTGGCTGCCTCCCAGGAGGTGAGGGGACATTGGGAGACATTTCGGTGACACCTCCCCATGCCTCCTCCGATGGGAGAGGCCTACGCACCTGGAAACTTGACCCCATGTTTTCTTCAGACGATGGACAGCCACGCTCTGCAGAGCAGCCAGGATGGCGTGCAGGGAGGAGAAGTTTCTGAGGAGTCTGCACTCCTGGGGAAGGGGAGACATGGGCTGTGAGGTGGGAGCTGCAGCTGGTGCTTCAATCCCCCTCGATTGACACCCCCTCCTGGTGGGACAGATGCTCAGGGTGGGCACGTTTAGCACCCAAAGACCAACTCTCAGAGCGAGGAGGGTCCCAGCTCAACCCAAGGAAGGAGCCAGGTAGGAAGTGAGCCTCCCAACACCGGGACCTATGCATCATGGTCCACGAATGCCTGGCAGAGAGGACGTGGAGGCTGTGCTGGGGCTCAGACCTCAGGCCTCAGTCCTGAGAGCTGACCAAGCAGCAGAGGAATTTCTCAAGGCTCCGCATAGGGACGCTGCTGGGCCTCCCCTAACAGACCTTGGCCACCTTAATCCAGTGCTCCACCACTTTGGCCCTGTCCCAGGCCATCATGCTTGGGTCCCCAAGGCAGGTGGTGATCACACACGTGGCCACATAATTAAACTGTCTGACGGTGGCACGGACAGTGGAGGCCACGTGCTCCTTCCCAGGCTTCCTCCTCTGGGACCAGATGGAGCCCAGGCACTGGTGGGGCAGCACCTTCTTGAACAGCTCCTGGGGAGAAAGGGGAGTGTCACCAGCCCTGCCACACCCCAGCTCAGGGTCCCCAGTCCCCTGAAGGCGTCACTGGTCAAGACTGAAGCTCAGGAAGCTGCGGATGTGCCTGAGCCTTGGAGTCCATGGGATTCACTCTCTGTCCACCGAGGGCACCCAGCACTGGATGACCCAGGGCCCAAGACTGGAGGGGAAGGGCCAGGAGCATCTGCCTCCAGCCCATTCTCACTAACTCCAAGCTCCAGGAAGTGGCTCAAGTCTGCTCACCCCAAGGGGGCATCTTCCAGCATCTGACACCCTCTGGTCTGAATCCCCATTCAGTGCACATTCCTCTGTGGCAGCCACCACCACAGCTGTTTGTCTCCCTTATAGTTAAACACACATCAGGGGACTAATAAGTGCTGAGGCCACTGAGCCTTATAGGCACATGGATGAGCAACCCATGGATCAGGCTGCACGCAGTGAGCACCCCTCCCCACAAAACAGGCCAGGCCACACTCAGCTTTCTGTCTCATCTCCCTCATTGAATCTGCACAGCCACTATGTGCAGCAGGGCCTGGGGTGCCCACCTCCACTGTCCACAGGTGGACAGCAAAGGCTTGGGGGTTGAGAAAGTTGCCCAGGAACCATGGGTTGTAATGGGATGGATCTGAGATTTGCATCAAGATCATAGGAGTTGGGATCAGGGAAAGGCAGGTCAGGGCAGCCAAGGGCAGAGGGAAGGCCTGTCCCACCCACCCTGAGAGCTCCAGACTCACCACATCCATTGCTGTCAGTTGCTCGGCCACCAGCCTTGGAGGGAAGGTCAGGATGTTAAGCTTCTCCTCCCTTGTAAGGTGCTTAGGGGTCCCAGCCCTGGGGTAGTCAGTTGTTTGGGGTGGAGCTCGCTCTGTTGTTGGGATTCGGATCAGAGCTGGTGGTCCAGATGGCTCCAGCACTACCACAGCTGGACCAGGCTCTAGCCCAGGAGCAGGCCCTTCTTCTGGCTCTGGAGTGAGCTTGAGCTCTGGAGGTGGTTCTGGAGCAGGTTAAAGAGACAGGTTCACCCACATACCTCTTTCCTGTGCATTTCCACTGACAGGAATGATGTGACTGCCTTTAAGGGAATTCTGGCCCCTGAAACACCCTGGACCCCTGCCCCACTCCCCCAATCATCTTCCCCGACTGCAGTCCCCTCACCTTCCCACTGTGCCTCAGTGGGCTCTAGATGCGCCAGCTCCACCCAAAGACTTCTGACGAGGCCCACCGGGTGTGGGGCAGGGCGGCTGTGCAGCACCAAGGCCTCCTTCAGGGTGAACCAGGGAGCAATGAGGGGCTGGCCCAAATATTGTACCCGGTCCGGCCAGGTTCCCATCACAGAAGCGGTGGCCCTGGGGAGAGGCAGGTGGGCAACACAGTCAGAGTCCTGGTCTTTCCTTACACTCTGCCCTCCCATGGCACCTTGTTTGGGACTGAGCCTCTGTGCAGGCCCCTCCACATCCAGGGCACAGCCCCAAGCCAACCCCGTGGGGCTGTCCTGGTGGTACAGGTGGGGATCCAGTAGGTTCAACACAGTGTCTGTGTGAGACTCTTCTTCCTACACTGGCAGCTCTCCTGAAGGTCCAGTGCACTGCCCACCCCAGCCCTGCAGGCCCCTGGACATCTGGGCTGAGGCTGAGACAGACTTGTGAGCAGCCTGCTCACCACAATCCTGTTCTGAGCCTGGCCATGGTGGTCAGGGGAGATGGATATGGAGTGGGGCAGGCAGAGCGGGGTGGGTCTGTGGTGGGGATGAGACTCTGAGCCCAACTCAGCCCAGCGTCCCCTCTGGGTCTACAAGGCCCGGGACCCCACCCACTGTCCTCTTTGACTCATGTCTCCTTGAAGAGGAGCCACCAGAGCTCAGCCCTCCCTTGGGAATCAGAAGATGTGTAAGATCAGGGTTCTTCCAGGCCCTGCCCTACCTAAACCCCCACTCGGCTAACACAGGAGACCCTCCTTTCGCACCCACAGACCACTTACTTTGCTAATTGCTCCTGCGGTGTGTCGCCCCGGTCATTATGAGGAGGTGTCCCTCCAGATGTTGAAAACACCTTGATGGCATCAGAGCTGATGGATGGTGGACAAGACCTGCGAATGATGGACAGTGTGACTGTCTGACACACTGACTAGAACTGAGGCCCAGGGATTGTATCTGCTTCATACCTTGAGTCAGGCTAAGTGTCTCCAAAAGTGCCTGCCTGTGGTAGGAGCTGAATGCACATTGTCAAGTGCATCTGAGTGGCCTTGGGGCCCTGCTCTCCCCTGCCATCCCCCATGTGGCTCCACCAAGGACCAGGACAAGGTCAGCGAGGTGACATCTCACACTGCTTGACAGGTTGTTTCCCATGTGCTTTTCCACACTCAGATGCTACAGGCCGCTGATGGGAGAGTCAGGGGACTTTCCATGGGACAGAGAGACATAATTGGCACAAACAACCACAGCTGGTCCAGCAGCCCTTTCTGCAGAGCCAGCAGCAGGTAGGCCCTGCCATGGCTTGTCCCCACAGCAGTGCCTACCAGAGCCCTATGAGGTTGTCATTGTCAAGACCCACAGCTAGCAGTGGGCAGAGTCCCCACTGTGCCAAAGAGGGGACCCGTGCTCACCTAGTTAACAGCTCATCCAGGAACCACTGGGCTCTGGAGAAGGCCGGGTGGATGGGCATCAGGGTGCAGATGTGGGGGATGTTGCCAGCTGGGAAAGCTGGTACCAGAGATGCCGCCACCTTCTCCAACGTGCCTTTCTGCAGGGCTCGCAGCCTGCGGGCCTCACACAGTCTCAGAGTGAACTCAGCTGCACACTGGGTGGGACAAGGAGGGACATCCAGTCAGCGGCATCACCGTGAATCCCAGGAGGATGGAGGTCTGGAGCTCACACAGGAGTCCCAGCCCCTCAGGGAGGGTCCAGGCTGAATGAGGTTCTAGGTCAGTGATGGCGAACCTATGACACACGTGTCAGAAGTGACACGTGAACTCATTTTTTTGGTTGATTTTTCTTTGTTAAATGGCATTTAAATATATAAAATAAATATCAAAAATATAAGTCTTTGTTTTACTATGTTTGCAAATATCAAAAAATTTCTATATATGACATGGCACCAGAGTTAAGTTAGGGTTTTTCAAAATGCTGACATGCCGAGCTCAAAAGGTTCGCCATCACTGTAATCTAGGTTTTCAAAGTTCCACTTTGGTTTGGCGGGTGGGGGATGTTCATACAATTGTTACCTTCTGGGTGTTTTTTGTTTGTGTGTTTTAGCTGAGGAACAACACACCTCGTATTAATAGTTTGTATGATGAGCATTGTCCCCGTGAGGCCTCAAGAAACATCCCCATTATAGAGATGAGAACACAGAGGCTTAGGGATGTCACATGCCTTCTCAAGGTCATGCACGTCAGAACTGTGAACTGTGCTGGATGACATTCTGTCTCAGCTACCTGAGACTGATCTGCTCCTGACATGGATGCAAAGGGTGTGGGAACCTTGCCCATCCCTGTGTGGGGACAGTGAACATGGTAGACATGGCCTATGAAAACCACTGACCTCAAAAAAGACACTTTTGTTTCATACTTTTACATTAAAGGGCATTTTAAGACCCTCATTGTGCAGATCCCAGATTCTGCAAAGGGGCAAATGCCTGCAGATTCCAGACTGGAGAAATGTGATCAACAGGCAGGAATATGAGCAGAGGACTCGAGAGGGAGCAAATCCATGTGGTGAGTGTAAAGTGACAGGTGACTCAGTGTCCCTGTGAGGCAATTGCCAATGAAGGAACACTGTGATTGCCTTTGACAGCCCGACATCAGACAGGTGAAAATTTCAATGAGTGAGAAAACCCCGGGCCAGGCTGGGAGCAAGGCAGCAGCCATCATCAGAAACTGCTGTTGGCAACGTAACTGCCAAAGCCCTTGGGTTTGGAATATGCCAGTATCTGTTACATTTTACATGTGCACATTCTTCTACCAGCAGTGGGCGTCCATCTCCAGAGGGGGGTGGTACATGTTGTGATCTGAATTGTGACCCCCAATTCCATGACTTTGCAACCCCTAGAACTTCATTATGTGTCTGCATTTGAGTTTTAGTCTTTAAGCAAGTCATTAAGGTGAAGTGAATTCAGTGGTGTGGGTCTCCATCTAATCTGACCAGTGTCCTGAGAAGAGGAGGGAAGGACACGTGGCAGTGCAGAGGGGAGTCCATGTGACACACAGAGAGAAGACAGCCATTACAAGCTGAGGAGCGACCCCCTCAGGAGATACCAGCCCCGCTGACAGCACCACCTCTCACTTCTAGCCTTCGGAATTGTGAGAAAATGAATGTCTGCTGTTAACACCACCCAGTGTGGTCCTATGTTATGGCAGCCCAAGCAAGCAACCTAACACAGTCCATTCCGACACACATCAGTGTTCCGGGCAGCACTGCTGATGTGGTAGCTGAACCGCAATGGGCCCATGTCCATGTGCACTGGCCAAACGACCTCCGCTATTGGACTAGGTCTGCAAGGACAGTGGAGCTGACTGCTCCACAGGATTCTGGCAAGAGTAGTTTAAACAACAAAAACAGCAATAGGCAAAAGTGCTCCTGGTCTACTATGAATAAAACAATATTATTTCACTCTAATATTTCCACAAATATATGAGGAGCGTCTTTCTACTCTCCCATGTAACTGGAGGTAAGAGTGGAGGCCCGAATTCCTCTGTCAAGGGGCTAAGGCACACCCTAGGGGCCATGGGAGAGCATCCAGGGTCCCTAGATTTGAGTCTGGGTTCTGGGCACTGCCAGGTTGTCTCAGGTTTGTGGGTGTAGAGACCCTCAAGGCCAGTTCTCACCTGAGTCCAGCCCTGGATGGTGTCTGTGGCCCGATGCACCTTCCCTGGGCCGAGGAAGGTCGAGTAGTTGAACCCGTTGACCAGCCCTTCAGTGATGTCCCGGGTTGGAGCTCTACAAAGACAGAGCCCGGTACCGGGCCAAAAGGCTTCAGGAACCTTCCACCCCAATCTGCGGCTCTACCCCATGGCAGCCCTGGCAAACTGAGACCGTCTGTTAGGACACAGTGAGGATGTTCCCAGCAGCCCTGCTGAACTAGCAGCAGAGGTGCATCATGTCATGGTCAACAACCCTGAAAGGCTGCGTCCTTTATGGGATGATATGGAGGTGAGTAGGCCACAGCTCCTGGCCCAGTGGGCCTAGGGTGGTTTGCCCTGCTCTGTGAGATGACAAATTGCAGAGAAAAGTATCCAGTACTTTGCTTCCTCCCATCTTTTTGACAAACCACCCAGTCAAGTGTGATGATGAGTGAGGCTTAGAGAAGGTCTGCGAGGACAGTGGAGCTGACTGCTCTACAGGAGACCTGGGGCGGGTAGTTGCAACAACAAAATAACAAAATCCAAATGTGCTCCTGGCCTACTGTGAGATAAACAACATATTTTTTCTTTAAAATTCCCACAAACATGTGAGGAGTGTCTTTCCATTCTCTCGTGTAGCTGGTGGAGGCAGTGGAGGTCCAGATTGCTTTGTCATGGGACTGTGGATACGCTAATGGAAAAGCCCTAAGAGGGCCCTGGGGGAGTTTGCAGATCGAAGTCTGGATTCTCGGCAGGCCCTGGTCATCTTGGGGTCCTGCGTGTGGAGACCACCCTGGGCCAGCTCTCACCTCAGACAGACACTGGACAGTGTCGTCAGCCTGGTTCACCTGCACCCTGACCTGGTTGGTGGTGTAGCCGGGCCCATGGGTCACCACCTCCGTGATGTCCTCCTCAGAGTTCTGCAAAGATAGAGCGGGTACTGAGCCAGGAAGTGTCAGGAACCTTCCACCACATCTGTGTTCCTGTGTCATGGCTGACCTAGGACACTCAGACAGTCCATTAGGACACAGTGAGGAAGTTCCAGCAGCCCTGCTGAACTAGCAAGAACTGATTCACATCAAGGTCTAACAACAGTGAAAGCCTGAATCAGTGAGGAAAACAACGTCCTCAATGGGATGATATGGAGATGGGTAAGGCCACAGCTCTTGTCCTGGCCACACTGCATTGGTTGGCTGTGTTCTGTGGAATGTCAGGTTGCAGAGAAATATATCCAATACTTTAATCCCTTCCCATTTTTTTTTAAATACCCAGCACTATTAAGTGGGATGATGTGTAAGGTTTGGAGAAAGTCTACAAGGACAGTTGAGCTGGGATTGGTCCACAGGATACTTGGGGCAGGGAGTTAAACATCTGAAATGAGAAAAATGCAAAGATAACAAAAATGTTTTCCTATGATTCCAACAAACACACAGGGACCTGGTCGGGAGGTTTGGAGGAACAGATTCCTTTTGGAGTGGGCCTGTGAAAACTTTGAGGCCCCAGATTTGAGTCTGATTTCTGGTCCCACCCCAGTCACCTCAGGGTCCTGGGTGTGGGCAGGCTCTCACCTCAGTTTGGCAATGGACGGATTTCCTGGTCTGGTCCACTTGTCCTCTGTACCCGTTGCTGGCATCAATGAACCTGTTAACCCGCTCCTCTACAACATCATGGCTGGAGCTCTGCAAAGACAGAGCCCGGTCCCCAGCCAGGAGGCGTCAAGGGCCTGGGCATTACCATTTGGGGAGATGCCCACCACCCATTCTGCTCCCCAGATCAGGCAGAGAGGGGCATCTGCAATGACCTCCAGGCAGGGAGGGAAGGAGATGACCTAGTAAGAATCCCTGATTAACAAGTGGGTAGTGGAGCTCAGTCCCCAGCACTCGGCTTCCCTTCCTATGAACCATGACCTGGGTAATGAACATGACAGAGCCTCCAGGCTTCTGACACCTACCAACCTGCTCCTGCCCAGGATGTGTGTCCCTCATCCCACGCTGTCCCTACCACCCCCAACAAACACATACCCGGCATGAGGAGTAAGAAGTGTGGGCCTTCCCAGCTCGGACCCACTTTATGGCCTGGCTTGGATATTCTTTCCCTGGGATGCCCACAGTAACCCGATGGGTCTTCCTGCCAAAGGTTGATGGTAGTCGGCGGTGGGGCTCATTTGGATTTCTGCGGCCACAGACACATATCTCACTCTGGGCTTTCTTCGGCCCAGAGCCTCGCAAGAACGGGAAACAACATAGAGACATCCTAGTCTCCTCACCCTCTCCACTCAAGTGAGCTGGAAAGGCAGTTGTCTCTAGAATGTGGCTACCTGGTTACCATGGTTCCAATTTCTGTTAGGGATCTGTCACAAAGGAAGTGAGGTCACCCCTTGAAGGTTCCATGACCTGGGCCTTCCTCCAATCAGAGTCACCCTAAGCCTCCTCTGGTTGGTGACCTCTCACCCTCTATGCCCATGTTGTCTCCATACCTGTACACCAATATCCAACACAGCTCCCCAGCTCCCTGGGAATGTACCATGCCCCCTGCTTGGGGGAGAAAGCTGCATTCATACCTCTTCTTTCTTACTAGTTCTGTGTCTTGTGGAAACCTCTGTGCCTCTAAGGGCCGGCCCAGGCTCCCAACCTGCCCAATGAGGGTGATGCTCGACACCATTTCCTCAGGAAGTCAGCAGGTGTAGATGCGACAGGGCCCCTAACACCTGTAGATTGATGTCCCATGAATCTGATACACAAAGGTAGAGGTGAACGAGTGACAAGAATGAGTGGGCCACAGCATGGAACACTAGACAAAACAGGCCTGGAGTCCAGCGTGTCATCTTAGGGAAGTCACTGCTCATTTGGCCTCATTTTCAAGTCTGCACCTTTAAGGGTTTGAAATCACAGGAAATTCAGATGTTCTCACTCACTGGCCTAAAACCTCACAGTGGTCTCTGTTAAACTTAGCATCAGACCCAGTGCCTCATGTGGGTCCATGTGGTGGGAGCTTTCACAGTGGCTTTGAGGGAGTCCAGCCTCCTGGTGGGAACATCCTTGTGTGTCCGCTGGGTGCTCAGTAACTGGCTTCTGAACAACATAGAGTCATTCTCTGGTACTTTCATTCTTTATATATATATAAATTTTATTGATTTTTTACAGAAAGGAAGGGAGAGGGATAGAGAATTAGAAACATCGATGAGAGAGAAACATCGATCAGCTTCCTCCTGCACACCTCCTACTGGGAATGTGCCCGCAACCAAGGTACATGCCCTTGACTGGAATCGAACCTGGGACCCTTCAGTCTGCAGGCTGGCGATCTATCCACTGAGTCAAACCGGTTAGGGCTGGTACTCTCATCCTTGATGTCCCTTCCTCTCCTCCTGATTTCACTTTGTCTCTGTGTCTGTGTCTCTGTCTGTCTGTCTGTCTTATCTCTGGAACAAGGAGAACAAGCACCCATGTGTTGAGCTGCCCTATGTAGAGGCCCCACAGGAGAAAACTGAGAAAGTGCCCAGGCAAACAGGCAGGAACTCGGGCTCTCAGTCCAAACTGCATCCTGACAAAAACCACACGAGTGACCTTGGGAGGCAATCTGTCCCCAGTCGAGCCTCAGCTGAAACACATCTCCTGCTTCACAGACACCTGGAGGAACAGATTCCTTTGAGAGTGGGCCTGTGAAAACTTTGAGGCCCCAGATTTGAGTCTGAGTTCTGGTCCCACCCCAGTCATCTCAGGGTCCTGGGTGTGGGCAGTGCTTCCTGTCCTGGGCCCCTGCTCCACTTGCTGACCTTCAGGGCCTTGGATCAGGGAATGGTCAGGCTGTGGGACAGAGACACACCCAGTCAGATCACTCAAATGACAATTCAGCGGCCACTTCTCTCAAGTTCCTAAGTCCACAGGCACCTCCTGCCCACACCCTCCTCACACACACACTGTCAGTCAACCCCAAATGGTGGCTCCTGGGAAGAGACCCTGGCACCCACCCCGCTTATCCTGACCCCAGTGAGCCCCGTCCAGGAACACATCTAAAGACAGCAGGAGAACACATGTCCATCGTGGTGGCACCGACACAGTGATGGGTTCCCTCACACAGACTGCAGCGCCCATTCTGCTGGAGTAGCTGGCCCTCTGCTCTGTGGGCTCTGCAGCAGCAAGTGGCTGGGCTGGGGATGCCCACGGAGCTCCCTGTGGCCTCTCGGAGCTGAAGGCGCCTGCGGCCGCAGCCACAAGAAATCCATCCTCAGTCCTAAACCTGCAGGAAACCGAATTCTGCCCATGACGGGGCTGAGATTGGAAGCATCTCCTTTCCTCCGAGACACTCAGGGAAGACCAGTCTCAGCCAAAACCTTGGTCTCATGAGCCCCGATTCACTTACGCCATGCCCTGCTCCCGACTGCAGAAGCTGTCAGACATTCACGAATGTGTAGTGTCAGCAGGCCAGTGGGGATATGGCTCCACAGCAAGAAATGACTAAGCCACGTCCTTCATGAAATCTGGTCCCGTCCACCCTGTGGTGCCAGCAGAGGGGGGGGCGGTGCTTCAGGGGGTCATCACCTGTTTTAAACCTTTGGAGGTTAGAAACTACCATAATCCCCCATTCTAAAATTGGGGGAAACTGGGTCTTGGAGACCCAGTTATACAGACACAGGGCCTAGAGCCCTGAATTTTCTGCAAATCAGGGATCTTCCTCATCCTCTTCCTGACAGCCCAACTGTATCTCTCTGTGAATTTCCCATTTATATCCTAAACTTAGGTTTCTGTGTGTGTGCTCATTTTAGACTTTAAATTATCTTCGCAATTTTTGTGGGCTCTTTTGATATTGAAGATACTAATCTTCTATTAATATTTGCTGCAGTGTACCTATTGGTGTTCAGTTTTAAATTTGCATACGGTGGCTGTGTCAGAGTGTAACTGCTCTAAGTGTACATATTCTGAACCCTGCTCGCTGGACTAAGTGTTGGAAGCTCTCACTACTCCATCCTGCCTGCTGGTCCAAGTGTGGGAGTACAGGTCCTGATCTTGCCCTATTACACTAACTGTTAGGTCCAAGCTCTCTGCCAGGGGCTGGACGTCCTTGGTCGCTGGGTGGTAGACGAGGAAGCCATGAGAAGTTGTGGGTATATAAGAATGAGTCTTTATTCTGGGAGCCATCAGGCAAAGCAGTTCTTCACAACAGTTGCATATAGGTAGAAAGTCACACACCAGCTAGTTAACAAATACATCTTTCCCAAAAAGCAGTAGCAGCCTCTGTACCTACAGCCTCACCTAGTAACCCCACGCTGCCTCTAGAGCTAGTGCCTCACATAGCAGCAGTACCTGAGCTCTCTAACCCCACTAGACTCAGTAGCCTCTCCCTCTAGCCTTTGTCTCCTCTCTCTTGCCTCTAGCTACTCAGTAGTATGTATGATTCTACTGAGAGGTTTCATTCTAAGTAGTGATCTTGATGTACACGTACATAGTCCTTGGACACCCTGATGAAGATTCCTATGCTCAGAGTGGCTTTGGCCATCTGGCGTACTGTAGAGAGGGCCTTTCACACTCTAATTAGCCTTGAGCATCTGGTGGCTCTAGCATGGTTCCCACAGGCTGCCACACCTATGTCAACGTCCCACCTACAGAGAAAGGCAGAGTCACAGAGGAGCTGGACCAAGACCCACCTTTCGCTCCATTTGGAGGAAACTGGACTGGTTCAGCACCATGATGATTGCTAATCCATAGCAAATCACTGAAGAACATTCTCAACAGACAGTGGTACAAACATCTCTCAAACATCTCTTCAGCCCAGCTGGTGTGGTTCAGTGGTTGAGCTTTGACCCATGAACCAGGAGATCATAGTTCAATTCCGGGTCAGGGCACATGATTGATCCCCAGAGAGGGTAATGCAGGAGGTGGTTGATCAATGGTTGATTGATGGTCCTTTCTCATCATTGATGTTTCTCTCTCTCTCTCCTTCTCTCTGAAAAAAAAATCTCTTTTCTATGTCATTTCCCTCACTAGCATGAGACTGTACATGCTGCTTTCACACATTCCCTAAAGCAGTGGTTCTCAACCTTCCTAATGCCGTGACCCTTTAGTACAGTTCCTCATGTGGTGGTGACCCCCAACTATACAATTATTTTTGTTGCTACTTCATAACTGTAATTTTGCTCCTGTTATGAATCATAATGTAAATATCTGATATGCAGGATGTATTTTCACTGTTACAAATTGAACATAATTAAAGCATAGTGATTAATCAAAAAAGCAATATGTAATTATATATGTGTTTTCCGATGGTCTTAGGAGACCCCTGTGAAAGGGGCATTCGACCCCCAAAGGGGTCTCGACCCACAGGTTAGCAACCCACAGGATGAGAACCGCTGCCCTAAAGGAATAGGAAATCAATAATAATTAAAATCAAATTCCTCTCCCCCCAAGTTATTGAAATGCCAACATAACATACATTCTAGATTCTAAAAACTAAATTTCTACAAAGTTACCCACTTGGAAGGAATTTATACCAACTTTCTATGCTGGGTTAGGAATTCTACAAGCTTCAAAATGTTTCAGAAACAACCAAAGCTTAATTCACCTTTTTCACGGGCTGCCTAAGACATAAAAACATAGATGAAACAGTATGAACCAGTTCAGTTTATAAGCTCATACCAGGTCCTTTTTAATGGACAAAGTCACTTTATACTGTAGACTAAAACACTCCTCACAAGAAATAAATGGAAGCACAGCGGAGTCCCTGTGTACAGTAGTTGCAGAGCTCATGATGATGTGCAAACCCCATCCAGTTAAATTGCACCTGACTGATGAGGTGGTAGCTGGTGCTTAAGTCCCCTGAGTAACACATGTGATGGGATGAGCTCAAATCCCACCCACAGCACTTGAGCTCAGGAAGCCTGTGTCCCTGAGAGAGAAACAGATAAATGAGCAAGTTCAACCATTCAAGGGCCTTTCCTGCTCAGAACTTTATCCCACTGTCAACTGTCAAAGGCGACTGGGGCCCATTGAGGGACCTGCTCCCCTACTGTCCTGCCCACACTACACAGACAAATAAATTTGCCTTAGAGAAATGAAAGGACAGTGTACGACCATCCATGTAAGAACTGTGGGCTCTCTGGTTTGCCACGAGGCCCACAATATATACCACATCTTTCAAGCTATTAGACTATGGAGAGGTTTAACTACTATCACAGACCCACACCCACTGGCTCAATACTTCACATGATGTTCAGCTAATCCAAGTTTCTGGTGTTCCCTTTAAAAAATCACCACTTGGGCCGAGGCCAGTTTGGCTCGGTGGATGGAGCGTCGGCCTGCGGACTGAGGGGTCCCGGGTTCGATTCCGGTCAAGGGCATGTACCTGGGTTGCGGGCACATCCCCAGTGGGAGATGTGTGGGAGGCAGCTGGTCGATGTTTCTCTCTCATCGATGTTTCTGACTCTCTGTCTCTCTCCCTTCCTCTCTGTGAAGAGTCAATAAAATATATTTTTTTTAAAAAAATCACCACTTGTGGAGAAACGGTCCTTCAAGGTGCCTCTGGGAAAGGGAAGACGCTGTGTTGTTCTAGCAGATGGATTCTATGAGTGGCAGCGATGTCAGAACACAAGCCACAGGCAGCCATACTTCATCTACTTTCCTCAAATCAAAACAGAAAAGTCAAGCAGCATTGGTGCTGCAAGTAGTCCTGAGGACTGGGAGAAAGTTTGGGACAACTGGAGGCTACTAACAATGGCCGGGATCTTTGACTGCTGGGAGCCACCACAGGGAGGAGACTGCCTGTATTCCTACACCATCATCACAGTGGATTCCTGCAAAGGCTTGAATGACATCCACCATAGGATGCCTGCCATATTAGATGGAGAGGAGGCAGTCTCTAAATGGCTTGATTTTGGTGAGGTCTCAACTCAGGAAGCTCTGAAGTTAATCCAGACCTCAGAAAACATCACCTTCCATCCAGTCTCTACCGTGGTGAACAACTCCCGAAACAACACTCCTGAGTGTCTGGCTCCTGTTGGCTTAGAGGTCAAAAAGGAGTCCAAGGCAAGTGGCAGCAGCCAGAAGATGTTGCAGTGGCTGGCCACAAAGTCACCCAAAAAGGAAGACCCCAAAACACCCCAAAAGGCAGAGCCAGATGTGCCCCAGTGGTCCAGCCAGTTCCTGCGGAAGAGCCCATTCCCTACCAAGAGAGGAGGTGCAGGATGTCTGGAGCGATGGCTGAAACAGGAGAAGGAGGAAGAGCCAGTGGCCAAGCGACCTCACAACCAGTAATGCAGGACTTTGAGAGACCAAGGTCATGGTTTGCTGTACTAAATACTGTTGCTGATAACAGATTCTTTCATTGTGTGTATATGGATTTGCTTTGGGAGGAGGTAGCACAGTGTTAGTTAACAGCTGTGGGTTCATAGGGGAGTGGCTAACCTGGCTGGGACCAAGAACACACAGAGGGGATATGGGAGCCTGGAAGGGGAGCGTCCACCTCCATCACCTCATAGGGGTTCACTATGCCTGCAGCCCTATCTTGGTAGGACCGATGGAGCCTTCCTCAAAGCCTGATCCTGCTGGCAGTTCTCAGCACCTGACCTGGTGCTGCTTAGCCTTTGGGCTCTTTCAGTGTTTTGGAATTAAGTTCTTAACACATTATTTTTTTCTGAATAAATTAAATTTTATAAACTCAAAAAAAATAAAAAAATAAATAAAAAAAAAAATAAAAAATCACCACTTGGCAAGGTCCCTTAATTAGAACCCACATTCACAAGGTGGTCTCTGTCTCTAGGAGAGAGGGAAACCCTTGGGTATAAATTGTCCGTTACCTGGCCCATAACCTTTAGAACCCGAGGTCTGGCTTTGTTTAGTTTCACAATACATGTAGCTGACATCCGATTTGAGCTTGTTTTTCTTCTTTAAAAAAGGTGTGTTTTGTTGTTTCGTTTGCTGGTTGTCACCAATCACTAGCCAATAGTAAGCTTTTCTGGTATTCCTCAGTAATGCACCATATGGTGTTCCCTTTTTAGCTTTTCACTTGTTTTATTTACTTTTAGCATCCCCCATCCCTGGTAGCCACTAATCTGTCCTCTGTGTCTATGAGGTTACTTGGTTTTTTAATTCCACATATAAGCCAGATCACATGGTATTTGTCTTTCTCTGTCCAACTTAATTCACTTAGCATCATGCCTTAGAAGACCATCTATGTTGTTGCAAATGTGAAGCTTTCATTCTTTTTGATGACTGTATTCAAGGCCTGGTGCATGAATTTGTGCAGGAGCCCATTGAGCCGGGTAGGCTGGGGGGTTAGGGGCTGCAGGTGGTTAGCTGACCAGCCCTGCCCCCGATCGGGGTGTTGGGAGCCAATCAGGGGCCTGCCGGCATGGGGCAGGGGATGATCTGGGCCAGGATCAGGCTTGTTGGCTGCCGCAGTATGCATCATAGCTACTGGTCTTTCTGGACATTCACCGTTCAGGTCACTGGGCTTTTAGATATATAGAATATGCTCTACAGTATATAGGTACCACATCATCTTTATTGAATTATCTTTTGATGGACACTTATGTTGCTTCCATATCTGTACTATTATATGAAATGTCGCAAGAAACACAGAGGTACATATATCCTTTTAAATTAGTGTTTTGGATTTCTTCAAGTAATCAGAAGTGAAATTGCAGGGCATATACTAGTTCTAGTTTTAATTTTTTTGAGGGACTTCCATACTATTTTTCATAGTGGGTGCACCAATTTACAATCCTACCAACAGTGCACAAGGGTTCCTTTTTTTCCCACATCCTCACCAATACTTGTTACTTCTTGTCTTTTTGATAACAGCCATTTTGGCAGTGGGAAGCGATATATGTTGGTTCTGAATTGTACTATTTCCCCCTTGATTAGTGACATAGAGCATCATCCAAAATTTAATTTTAAATGCTACTGAATAAGCAGCACTATATGTAAAATGGAAATACTACCATTCTTATTCCTCAAGAAATAAAATTATATTACACAAAAATATCAATTATTTTACTTGTAAATACAAGTCTTTTAAGAAAAAAAAAGATCCAGAGTCACTGAGAACACTTTGGAACCAGAGCCCAAAATGAGGGCTCAGCTGGGATATTTATATTTTGCTAGTTATCTATGCATATTCCCAAAGCAGCCTCAACTATCACCTCGATCCCACAAACCTTCATATCATCCTACACACAACATTACCTCCTCACCATTTGTCTTTTTCTCTGTTTTACCTTTAGTTCAGAGCACGCAGCACATCCTGATTTCGCATTATGCATGTGCTGGCTGGTTTGACTCTTTCATGCAAACATGCCATCATGACAAGCTCTTTGGATTGAGCACTGCGTTTCTAGTGCCTGGCCCATAGGAGGCACTTAATACATACGTGATAAAGGAGCCAGAGAATGAGTCTACAAATCTCATGAGATCCCAATCAAAATTCCAAGGAAATTCAATCAAATGATTCAAAATTCATACATACTAAAATTTAGAATATCTGTAACTTTTGAAACTAATTTTATTTGCAGGAATTGATTCAAAACGAATTGAATAAATGTTTAGAGGTACCTATACAATGATGATCATCATAGCAGAAAACAAAATGATTTCACATCCATTAACTACAGCCAAATGATATGATTTATGATGGAGCAGGACAAAAGATACTAGAAGGTATAATATTCCAGAAATATTTTTATATTAATAGAATACATTATCAAAGAGTGATATAACATAAAATGGTTTATAAATATAGGTAAGTATATATTTATATATACAGTGAGCATATCTGAAAGGATACATATAAAGATATGTATAATGATTTCCAACATAGTGTGTGAATGATCACTTATTTTAAACTTTTCTCTTTTCCACCTATACCCATGAAATATTTGTGCAATAAGAAAAATCTACTTTTTTGAAAAAGAAAAAATTGTACCTAGTCCAATTGCTTTATTGTAAAGGTGAAGAAATTGGTCTCAAGATATAAATTATGGATGTATTTGAGTATTGAAGGTGGGGATAAATATGTGTGTCCAGTATAATCCTCTGGAAAGGAGCACCGAGGTTGGTTTTGCCTAAAAGTGGGCAGTTGTTTTAATTTTTTTCTGAACCAAATTGTATTTATAAAAATAAATCCATGCCTACAATCAAATTGCATTGTGGCAAGACACTGGGTCAGAAGCAGATACACTCAACTAATTGTATCACAGAACATTAATGCAATAAAATTCAGACACACAAATATGTCAGATCTGTTCCCTTCTTCACCCTCACACACGTTTTTTTGAGTATTCCGCTTTATTCCTTTCTCAGCATATCCTTAGGACACTCAGTCGCCTGGCGCTCTGCTGACGATTTATATTTATTTCTATTTCCACTCCATTCCATGTCATCTTGTCCATTCTTTAAGCTTCTTGCTGTGCTGTTTTCTTTATGTTTTTCTCCTCTTTTAAATCATGTACTAACATAGCTGAAGAAAAAGATTTATATTAATGTCATGAAAAAAGTCACAACTTCCTAAATTGTTTTGGTTCCTATAGTTTTTTCTGGTTTTCATGTAGAATTTCATTGCTGGCCATTACACATATCCAGGAAAATATAAGGTATTTGTTGTGTTACCCTTAAAAAGAATATTTTGTATTTCCTGACATCATTAAACTTTTAGCTAAAACTTAAGAGTTTCCAAAATGAGAGATTTTGGACCCAAACATGTTTTCCATGAGGTCAAAGGCCATAAAAATGAGCTCATGTTAAAAATCATTTCCACTTCTGCTGTCAATCATTCAATGACTTCCGTTTGTCTCAGAATAAAAGTCTGAGTGTTCCACTGGCAAGACCGTATGTAACTGCAGGACAGAGTGGCACCGGTGAGTTCCCAGGAGCCACAACTCAGGTGTCCCTACCAGTGTCAGGAGCCCTAGGAATTGCTACACAGGAAGGTCTGGGGAGGACCAGGGAGCCATGGACACAGGTTCTGACCAGCATGGAGAGTCCACCCCTGCCCTTGCTCAACACCTGCTTGACCTCACCTCTCATTCTCGCTGAGCTGCTCCAGGGCCCAGAACTAGGCCCTGAATTGCTCCTCAGGGTCTATTTGATATTTCTGGGCAGCCTCCTGCAGAAACACTATCTCCTCCATTAATTTCTGCTCCTGGGGCCAGAGGGAAGGAGAGGATGCAGACACTGCCTGAGTGGGGGTGAGGAGTGGGTCAGGTGACCTGTCCTGAGTCTGCACATATGGGCACTGTCTTTCCCCCTAATTCCATCCAGGCCCTTCCTGTGCTCAGAGACGGGCATTCACCTTCCTCCAGGAAGGTATCCTTGATGCCACACCCTACCCCCAGCCACCAAGTGGAGGGGTCTCCCACTTCTGTTCCCAAACTCTCCCAATAAATGGAAGATGCAGGGATGGAGCCCAGGAGTGTGCTGGCCAAGGTATCTATGATTGTCACTCCTTTCTGCTGCCCCAAAGGAGGGCCCACCACTGCTCACCTTCTTCTTTTTTACTAAGTGGATCTGATTCCCCTGGAAGGCAGACAGCCAAAGTCTATCAGAAAGAGGCTCCTGGTGCTCACTTCGGCAGCACATAAACTAAAATTGGAAAGATACAGAGAAGATTAGCATGGCACCTGCACATGGATGACACACAAATTCAAGAAACGTTCCACATTTTTATGAGAAGAAGAAATAGGGAGAGAAACCTAGCCATACAGAATTAGAATGGCAATAAATAAGTACCTATCAATAATAACCCCACATGAAAATGGATTAAATGTTCCCATCAAAAGACTCAGGGTAGCTGAATGGATACAAAAACATGACCCAACTATATGCTGTCCACAAGAGACCCACCTCAAAACAAAAGACACACAGTGGATGAGAGTAAAGGGATAGAAATAATTTTTTCATGTAAATGGGGAAAAAATTCAGCTGGAGTAGCATTACCCATATCCAACAAAATAGACTTTATAATGAAAGCCATCACAAGAGACAAAAAGTCACTACATAAGAGTAAAGGTATCGATCCAATAAGAGGATATAACCCTAGTAAACATATAAGCACCCAATATAGGAGCACCTACGTATATAAAAAAAATACTTCTAGAGAACTTTAACCGAGAGATCGACAACAATACAGTCATAGTAGGGGACTTTAACACACCTCTCACTTCACTTTGTTCCAGACAAAAACTTCATAACGAAACAGAGACTCTAAAGGACACATTGGATCAGGGGGATTTAATTGACATTTATAGAACATTTTACCCCAACGCAGGAGACTATACATTCTTCTCAGGTGCACATGAATCATTCACAAAGATAGACCACATGTTAGGACACAAAACAATTCTCTACAAGTTCAAGGACAGTGAAATCATATCCGGCATCTTCTCAGATCACAGTGGAATGAAATTAGAAATCAACTACAGTAAAAACATCCAAAAACATTCAAACACATGAAAGCTAAATAGCATGTTATTAAACAATGAATGGGTTACCAATGAGATAAAGAAAGGAATCAAAAACTTCCTGGAAACAAATGAAAATGAACACACAACAATTCAAAATCTCTGGGACACAGTAAAAGCAGCCCTGAGAGGGAAGTTCATAGCACTACAGGCATACCTCAAAAAAAAAAAAAAAAACACAAACAAACAAGAAATATCAGCAACAAACTATTTAACCCTACAACTTAAAGAACTAGAAAGAGAACAACAAGAAAGTCCTTAAAAGTAAGTAGAAGGAAGAAAATAATAAAGATTAGAGCAGTAACAAATAACATAGAGACTAAAAAATAAAAAAATAAAAATCAATGAAACCAAGAGCTGGTTTTTTGAAAAGATAAATAAAATTGAAAAACCATTAGCCAGACTCATCAAGAAAAAAAGAGAGAGGACCCAAATAAACAAATTCAGAAACAAGAGTGGAGAAGTAGCCACTGACACCACAGAAATACAACAGATTTCAAGAAAATACTATGAACAACTAAACTATATGCCAACAGCTGGGCAATGTGGGTGAAATAGACACATCCCTAGAAAAATGCAGTCTCCCAAAACTGAATCAGGAAGAATCAAAAACCTGAAGAGGCCAATAACAACTGATGAAATGGAAGCAGTATTCAAAAATCTCCCACCAATCAAAAGCCCAGGTCCGGACAGCTACACAGGGGAGTTTTTCCAAACATTCAAAGAAAAACTAACACCTATACTCCTCAAAGTATTTCAGAAAATTCAAGAGGAAGGAACTCTTTTTATGAGGCCAGCATTATTCTAATTCCAAAAGCAGATAGAGACACTACAAAGAAAGAGAATTACAAGCCAATATTCCTGATGAACATAGATGCTAAAATCCTCAACAAAAAATATTAGCAAATCTCCTTTCTAGCAATATATTACAAAGATCATACATCATGATTAAGTGGGATTTATTGCAGGGATGCAAGGCTGGTACAATATTCACAAATTAATAAACATGATACATCACATAAACAAATTGAAAGACAAAAATCACATGATCACATCAATAGACACAGAAAAAGCATTTGACAAAATCCAACATTTTTTATAAAAACTCACAACAAAGTGGGAATAGAGGGAGCATATCTCAACATGATAAAGGCTATATATGGCAAACCTACAGCCAACATCATACTCAATGGGCAAAAACAAAAACCATTTCCCCTAAGAACAGGAACAAGACAGGGATGCCCACTTTCACCACTTCTGTTTGACATAGTACTGTGATGCTAGCCATAGAGATCAGACAACAAGAAGAAATAAAAGGCATCAAAATTGGAAAAGCAGAAGTAAAACTATCATTATTTACAGATGGCATGATATTGTACATAGAAAACCCCATAGACTCCATTAAAAACATTCTAGACTTAATAAATGAATTTGGCAATGTAGCAGGATACAAAATTAACACCCAGAAATCTGGGCTTTTTTATACATCGGTAATGAACTCTCAGAAAGAGAAACTTAAAAAACAATGCCATCTACCATTGCAACAAAAAATATTAAGATACCTGGGAATAGATTTAACTAAGGAGGTAAAAGACCTGTACTCAGAGATCTACAGGACATTGAAAAAAGAGATAAAGGGGTTACCGATGACATCAAAGAAGAAATTAAAAACATCCTGGACACTAATGACAATGAAAACACAACAATCCAAAACCTCTGGGACACAATGAAAGCAGTCCTGAGAGGAAAGTTTATAGCTCTACAGGCCTATCTCAAAAAACAAGAAAAAATGGTAGTCAATCATCTAACTCTACAACTCAAAGAATTAGAAAGAGAGCAACAAGAAAACCCCAGAGTGAGCAGAAGGAAGGAGATAATAAAGATTAGAGCAGAAATCAATGACATAGAGACCAAAAAAACAATACAGAAAATCAATGAAACCAAGAGCTGGTTCTTTGAAAGGATAAACAAGATTGACAAACCCCTAGCCAGGCTCACCAAGAAGCAAAGAGAGAGGTCCCAAATAAACCAAATCAGAAATGATAGAGGCGAAATAACAACAGACCCCACAGAAATACAAATGATTGTTAAACAATACTACGGGCAACTCTACTCCAACAAACTAGACAACCTGGAGGAAATGGACAAATTCCTAGAAAAATACAACATTCCAAAACTCAATCAGGAAGAATCTAAAAACCTCAATAGGCCAATAACTATGGAAGAAATTGAAGCAGTCATCAGAAAGCTTCCAGCAAACAAAAGCCCAGGGCCAGACGGCTTCACAGGGGAGTTTTACCAAACATTCAAGGAAGAACTAAAACCTACCCTCCTCAGACTACTACAAAAAATTCAAGAGGAAGGAACACTTCCAAGCTCATTCTATGAAGCCAGCATCACCCTAATACCAAAACCAGGTAAAGACATCACAATGAAAGAGAATTACAGGCCAATATCCCTCATGAACATAGATGCCAAAATCCTCAACAAAATCTTAGCAAATCGGATCCAGCAGTACATCAGAAGGATCATATACCATGACCAAGTAGGATTTATCCCAGAGATGCAAGGATGGTACAACATCCGTAAATCAATAAATGTGATACATCACATAAACAAATTGAAAGAAAAAAACCACATGGTCATATCAATTGATGCAGAAAAAGCATTCGACAAAATCCAACACCCATTTTTGATAAAAACTCTCAGAAAGGTGGGAATAGAAGGATCATACCTCAACATAATAAAAGCCATATATGACAGGCCCACAGCCAACATCATACTCAATGGACAAAAACTAACACCATTTCCCCTAAGAACAGGAACAAGACAGGGATGCCCACTCTCACCACTCTTGTTCAACATAGTACTGGAAGTATCAGCCATTGCAATTAGGCAAGAAGAAGAAATAAAAGGCATCCAAATTGGAAAAGAAGAAGTAAAACTGTCCTTATTTGCAGATGACATGATATTATACATACAAAACCCTAGAGACTCCGTCAAAAAACTACTAGACTTAATACATGAATTTGGCAAAGTAGCAGGATACAAAATTAATGCCAAGAAATCTGAGGCATTTCTATACACCAATAGTGAACTTTCAGAAAGAGAGATTAGAAAAACAATCCCATTTACCATCGCACCAAAAAATTAAGATACCTAGGAATAAACTTAACTAAAGAGGTAAAAGACCTCTACTCAGAAAACTACAGGACGTTGAAAAAAGAGATAGAGGAAGACATAAACAGATGGAAGAACATACCATGTTCTTGGATTGGTAGAATCAACATCATTAAAATGTCCATACTACCCAAAGCAATCTATACATTCAACGCACTTCCCATTAAAATACCAATGGCCTTCTTCAAAGATCTAGAACGAACTTTCCAAAAATTCATCTGGAATAAAAAAAGACCCCGAATAGCTGCAGCGATCCTGAGAAAGAACAAAGTAGGTGGGATCTCAATGCCAGATATCAAACTGTATTACAAAGCCACTGTTCTCAAAACTGCCTGGTACTGGCACAAGAACAGACATATAGACCAGTGGAATAGAATAGAGAGTCCAGAAATTAGCCCGAACCAATATGCTCAATTAATTTTTGACAAAGGAGGCATGAACATACAATGGAGCCAAGATAGTCTCTTCAATAAATGGTGTTGGGAAAATTGGACAGATATATGCAAGAAAATGAAACTAGACCACCAACTTACACCATACACAAGAATAAACTCAAAATGGATAAAGGACGTAAATGTACGACAGGAAACCATAAAAATTCTAGAAGAATACAAAGGCAACAAAATCTCAGACTTATGCCAAAACAATTTCTTCACTGATACAGCTCCTAGGGCAGTTGAAACTAAAGAGAAACTGAACAAATGGGACTACATCAAAATAAAAAGCTTCTGCACAGCAAAAGAAACCATCAACAAAACAACAAGAAAACCCACCTCTTGGGAAAACATATTTGCCAACGTCATATCTGATAAGGGCTTAATCTCCAAAATTTATAGGGAACTCATACAACTTAACAAAAAGAAGATAAACAATCCAATCAAAAAATGGGCAAAGGATCTAAATAGACACCTTTCAAAAGAGGACATTCAGAAAGCCAAGAGACATATGAAAACATGCTCAAAGTCACTAATCATCCGAGAGATGCAAATCAAAACAACAATGAGGTACCATCTCACACCTGTCAGAATGGCCATCATCAACAAATCAACAAACGACAAGTGCTGGAGAGGATGTGGAGAAAAAGGAACACTTGTGCACTGCTGGTGGGAATGCAGACTGGTGCAGCCACTATGGAAGGCAGTATGGAGGTTCCTCAAAAAATTGGAAATGGAACTCCCATTTGACCCTGTGATCCCACTACTAGGAATATATCCCAAGAAACCAGAAACACCTATCAGAAAGGATATATGTAACCAGATGTTCGTAGCAGCACAATTCACCATAGCTAAGATCTGGAAACAGCCTAAGTGCCCATCAGTAGATGAATGGATTAGAAAACTGTGGTACATCTACACGATGGAATACTATGCTGCTGTTAAAAAGAAGGAACTCCTACCATTTGCAACATCATGGATGGAACTGGAGAGCATTATGCTAAGT
>NW_005871502.1:585653-633070 GCF_000147115.1 Myotis lucifugus
AGACACTGGGGGGTAAGGGAGGGCAGGGGCTTGTCAAGGGTGGGGGGGGAAAAAAAAGGACACTTATGTAATACCCTTTGTAATACTTTTAGCGAAAAATAAAAAAAAAAAATTAAAAAAAAAAAGAAAAAAGAGATAAAGGAAGACATAAACAAATGGAAGAACATACTGTGTTCATGGATTGGTAGAATCAACATTAAAATGTCCATACAAAGCAATCTATAGATTCAATGCAATGCCCATTAAGATATCAACGGCATATTTCACAGACCTAGAACAAACTCTCAAAATTTCATTTGGATCAAAAAAAGACCCTGAATAGCCACAGCAATCCTGAGAGCGAAGAACAAAGTTGGAGGGATCACAATAGCAGATGTCAAGTGATATTACAAAGCCACTGTGCTCCAAACTGTCTGGTACTGGCACAAGAACAGACATATGGACCAATGGAAATGAACAGAGGACCCAGAAATTGAACCAAGCCATTATGCTTAATTAATATTTGATAAAGGAGGCGTGAGCATACGATAGAGTTAAGATAGTCTCTCCAATAAATGGTGTTGGGAAAACTGCCAAAAAAAATGAAACTAGACCATCAACATACACCACACACAAAAATAAAGTCAAATGGATAAAGGACTTAAATTTAAGACAGGAAACCATAAAAATCTAAGTCGGAATCCACAGGGAGCAAAATATCAGACCTACGTCAAACAATACCTTTACCAATACAGCTCCTTGGGAAATGCAAACTAAGGAGAAAATAAACAAATGGGACTACATCCAAATAAAAAGCTTCTGCACAGCAAAAGAAACCATCAATAAAACAACAAGAAAGCCAACTGCATGGGAGGACATATTTGCTAATGTTATCTTTGATAAAGTTTGTTTTGTTTTTGCAACAGAGGTCAGCTTTTATTGTATGTGTTACAAAAGAGCTAGTTTAGTGAAAAAGACCAAAGCCCATGTCATCATCAGACTCCTCGATTCTTCTTTCTTTGCTTCCACTGTCTTCTCCTCAGCTTTGCAAACAAGCCTGGCCAGAAAGCTTCAACATTTACACCAGCTGCTGTAATGAGGGCCATTGATCTTATCCTCAGTCACCGACACTTCATCCGTGTGCAGGATCAGGGCTGAGTAGAGGCAGGCGAGCTCTGAGACTGTGGCCATCGTGAGGGTGAGTGCTTGGCCAGCGCTGCCTGGAGCGGGGCAGTCGCTGGATAAAGTGAGGGCCGCACCCCAACTCGGCCTTAGCTTCCTCAGAAGAACCAAGCACCTTACTGGCAGCTTGGGAAAGGGGCTTTGGTAAGGGTTTAATCTCCAAAATTTACAGGGAACTCATACAACTTAAGGAAAAGAAGATAAACAATCCAATCAAGAAACGGGCAAAGGACCTACATAGACACTTTTCGAAAGAGAAAATACAGAAGTCCAGGAGACAAAGGAAAAATGCTCAAAGTCACTAATCATCCAAGAAATTCAAATCAAAATGACAATGAGGTATCATCTCACACCTGTCAGAATGGCTATGATCAACAATCAATAAAAGACAAGTGCTGGCGAGGATGCTGAGAAAAAGGACCCCTCTTGCACTGCTGGTGGGAGTGCAGACAGTTGCAGTCACTGTGGAAAACAGTACGGAATTTCCTCAAAAAATTAAAAATGGAACTCTCATTTGACCCAGTAATTCCACTTCTAGGAATATATCCCAAGACATCACAAACACCAATCCGAAGAGATATATGCACCCCTATGTTCATAATAGCACCATTTACCTATGTTACCACAGCTAACATTTGGAAACAACCTAAGTGCCCATCAGCAGATGCGTGGATTGAAAAACTGTAGTATATCTACACAATTCAATACGACGCTGCTGTAAAAAAGAAGGAAATCTTACCATTTGCAACAGCATGGATGGACCTGGAGAGCATTATGCTAAGCGAAATAAGCCAATCGGAGAAAGATAAATATCACATGATCTCACTCATTTGTGGAATATAATGAACAACATAAACTGATGAACAACCATAGATCCAGAGATAAAAAGTATTTTAGAATATAATAGAAGTAATCCTGTTATTTGCAGGTTTTTAATATTTCCTACAACTTTTGTGATATTACACTCTGTAGTATGGCTGTGGTAATATTATTATATTTAAATTGTTATTCTTGAAATATTAATGTTTATTTCATGTAACATTTTTTAAAAAGAAAAAAAAAGAGCCCCCTGGCCAGAACCAGCTCCCTATGCCCACCCTTCTCATGTTGCAGTACAACCAGGTCCCAAGAGGGGGCAGGAAACAGGGAAAGACAGGGCTCTGACCCAGGCTAGGCTCTGGGCTCCAGACAAGGGGGATATGCACCACTATGACGGGCACGTCTCCCCAGCTCCCAGGGGCAGCTGTGCTGAGATTTAGGGCTCAGTTCGGGGGCTCTCTGTTCCAAAAGGCCAATCCTGGTCACCCCAACTCCAGCCCCAGGTCACCCACCTCCAGATCATCCTCCATCCTAGCGTCCAGCATCTTCAGATCAGTCAGAAATTTTCTGAGGAAGAGAACACACTGGGCAAACAGGGTGAGGGTGGGATGAGCCCCTGCTCTCAGGTGCCCCACAGACCCTCCCCCGAAAGCCTCCCACCCTCAGCCTCCTGGCCACCCCAGGTTCCCACGTGGAGCAGCCCAGGACCCTTAGGGCCTCCACTCAATTACCCCTTCCCTCACTCTCCAGGAACGCCTCTTGATCAGCTTCCAGGACCTCCTTTGGGCAAATCACTGGGTCAGCGGTCCTGGGCCAGACCCACCCCCATGTCCAGCCTGCACTCAGCTCCCCAAGGCTCTCCTCTTGGTCATTTCTAAGGGAGGGTTTCAGGATCTATGTGCACAGGAGTTGGGGCTGGAGGAGGAAGGCCTCCCTCTCTTGACTTGGAGGCCTCCAGCTGGGAGGACAGAGCTCCCTCCTCTGACCCTGGAGGGCCCCCCAGACAGGCTCACTCACCTTCTTCTGCATCCTCTTCTTGGATCCTCAGATGTTCAGCATCCAAGTGACAAACCTGGAGGGCCACTTCTGCCAGGGTGGAGGACAGGGTCATTGAGGTCATGCTCACCTCACCCCATTCTCCTGACCACCTCTGACCTCACACCCTAGCCCTCTCATCCAAGTCAGCTGGTACCAGTGCCACCCGGACTCCAACATGCTCTGATTCTGGATGCCTCCCTGCTACAAGGCTCACTCGGTGTGTGTGACCTTGGGCCTAGACCTGGCCTCACTAACCTGTTCCCTACTCTGGAAAGTGGGAGACCTCCACCGAGCTCATGGGTTCTCCTGAGGACTCAGTGTCATTCCTGTCATCATTGTTCTTACCCTCAGCCCTCCAGGTGGGACAGGGCAGGGAGTTCTGCACAGTCCTGTTCTGTCCCGAACTCATGACCACCCTGTGAGGCCTGCAGCACATGATGGTCACCCCTCCATGTCACTCATGAGGAGACTGACTGGCAGCGAGTACTCTAGGGGCGCAGTGAGAAGTCTCAGGAAGCACACTCCTCTGTCTGGTCCAGCCAGTAGGAACTAAAGCCAAGAGCCCTATTGTCCCCCTGTCCCATGGGAATCCCCTGCGGGGCCCATCCTTGGGGCAGGCAGAGGCGCTCCCCTTGGAGGTGTGGAGAAGACAGAGTGGCAGCAGGGCCTTGGCATCCTGAGAACAGGCTGAGCTGTTTTGGGAAAGAAACCACCCCTTTACCTGACAGCCTGGAAGAAGCTCAGGGCCAGCACAGGGAGGAGCATGGAAGCCAGAGACCCGCTCAATGTGCCAGCTCCTCACCCCATCCTGGAACAGCCCGGCCACCACCCTGTGTGCCATGACCGGGGCCTCCTGCCCCTGAAACTGCCCCCTACCTGCCCATGGACCATACAGATCCCTCTTTCTTATAATCAGGACCGAGAGGGTGAACATTTGCAGAGGATCTTTAAGTGAAAAACTACCAAAGCCACATCCTGTGCAGTCCCCCCTTCCCTCACGCCCTCCTCTCTGCAGACCTCCAGGCTCGCTCTACCTTGATGAGCTGTTCCCTGCTCAGTGAGTTGTCTTCCTTACACAGTTTTTTCAATGTAACTGCGCACCTCCTGAGAGGAGGGAAGGAGGAAAGACATGTTTAGGAACAATGGAGGAGAGGGATGTGGGGACCACACCAGAGACACCTGGACACCTGATAGTCAAGGCCAGTGAAGCACAGAGGCCTTGTTGTTAATACTCCAGGCATCCAAGGCCACCCTCAACAGGGGGGTCTTAATCAGGCTGAGATGCCATAAGCAGGTGCCATCCTACATTATACTGTGCATGTGTGCCCTTCTGTAGCCAAAATGATTGATGTAATTGTTGTCATGAAGCCTTCTTTGTCAATGAAGCAATAGACAGGTTAGTGACCAGCTAGTCTGCTAGAGAGAGCAGCCAGGAAGGGAAAAGTCTAGAGAGCTCAGACAGAGCTGAAAGTAACCCAGTGAAGAAGATGTAAAGCTCAGAGCTCAGGTGTGTTAACCAGCTGGAGTGTGCTGGGCAGGGGAGACAGGAGAAGCTGCTGAGCCAGAGCTCAGATATCGCTTTGATGTAAAGCCGTGATTTGAAAGGCAGCATGAAGCTACTCAGAAAATGTCTGTGGGTGCAGAGACTGATGTGGGAAAGAAATGTATGTACCAGCCGGTGTACAGCTGCCTGATTGGGGCACTGTTATGAAAGACTGTCTTGTCTGATGACTTATGGCCACTGGCTTCTGCAATAAAGACTCATTCTTATGCACCCACAACTTCTCAGGGCTTCTCCTTCTAAGGTCCGGTGTCCTAGGAGGTCCAACCCCAAGCAGAGGGGCTGAGACCCAACACCTGTAACTAGTGAGCAGAGAATAAAGGAGGAACTTGGATTAAGTTCCCAACAGTTTGTGCAGTGGGCGGGGTTTGAGAAGGACCTGCCCTGGCGTGGTCTCGAAGAATGTAGAAGAATATAGGGGCTCAGAACCACTCAGAGCAGCTGTGCTCTTGCTGCTCTGACACTTGGCTTTGCTGGCAGGATCCGGAAGATGTGCAGGTTCCAGCAGGAGCCGGTGCTCCCAACACTAGGTGTCAGGACAGGACTTTGGGAGTAAGTGCCCTGTCTGGAGATCATGTTGACTCCCCACCCCTTGAAGACATGGAACCAGATCCCCAAAGAGCAGCGGAAAGCAGGAGGCTTAGGAGAAACTGAGTTTCTGAAAGCCGGGCTGAGGAAAGACGGAGATGAACCAGCAGCCGCCCTGGTGATGGAGAGCCTCCATCTACCTGCAGCAGGTTGCACGGAGCTTCTGGGAGCTGGTGGAGGCTTGGGAGAGACCTTCCAGAGAAGCAGGAGCAGGCAAAGAAGGTGGAGGGGCCAAATGCCCAAGCTGCCGCCAGGCAATGCAGAGACCCCTCAGCCCCAGCAGAAGCTTTTGCCTGGAGTGAGAGCAGTTGGAGTGGGGAGCGGGAGTGGGTTGGGGTCAGACACCCAGAGCCAAGCAGCAGCAAGAGATGGGAGATAGAGCAGCGACAGTGACAAGCAGGAACAACAAACATTTACCTGACACTGGAGCTGCCCAGCTGCTGCCCAGTTATGAGCGTTTTACAACAAGCAATACAAACTTAGGCCTTGGGTTTGCTGGCTACAGCACTTAAACCAGCAGCCAGTGACTGCTACGAGCCTTCCTGCAGCCCCAGGAATGGAGCAGCGAGCCCTGGATCTGTGAAAGCAGCAGATGGAGCTAGTGAAAGCTCCCTGTTTGCAGATGTGCTGAAAGGGTTCAGGACTACAGCAGCAGCTGCCAGTACCTGCTGCTGGGAGAGGAGGGGCAGATGTCCCTTCCAGTGCACCCCCGGGAGAGGCCTGGTCACTGCTCTGCCACAAAGGGGACAGGCGGGAAGGCTGGGGCCTGATGCCCAGGTTGCAGCCTCCAGCGTGCTTTGCAATATGCAAAGATGTTTCTGGCTGCAGCCCTGGCTGTTTGGGGCTGGCAGCTTAGAGCTAAAGGGCAGCAAGAGACAAGGATGGCAAGGCCCTGTAACTGGTACACAGGGGTCATAGCAGAGGGCGGAGGGAAGACACTCTCCCTGGAAAGGATTTTTAGACTGGCCCGAGGGAGGAGTCTGACTGAGGCACTGGCTGAAACCCAGTTGGGCGTACTGGAGGCTGTAGGATGAACTTGCTAATGTGGACTGCAGTTTGCTGGGCAGATGTGCAAGCCCAGTTGTGTGGGGGTTAAGCTGTCTGTGGCAGCAAACAACTCTCTCCTGCGCCAGAGTGCCTTTTAGGGAGATGGGACAGACTGTTGCGGATAGAGAGGAGAAGGCCCGGGCACCGTGCACAAGCCCTGACTATGGCTTGCAGAGAACTGTGTAATGGACTTGGCTGATGCCTGTGTCTTCATGGACAAGACTCCAGAGAGACAAGGACATTTTTTTCTCTGTGTGGGAAAGTCGACAGTGGACTTCAGTGACTTCCCTGAGATGTGTGTATACCCCTGCCATGTGTCCTGGTTGATAGCAGGAGATTTGGCCACCTGGGGCGGCCACGGTGCCAATATTATGTTCCATTGTGTTGATGATGTTGTCCTAACCTTTGATCCCCTTGCGGACTTGAACCAAGCTGCCTGCAGTTGTTCAGACCTATGTTGGTCTTATAGGGAGTAACTGGCAAGTGTCCAGTTCTCCACTGAGGGCCGTTGTTATGGCCGGTGAGTTAGCTACCCTGGAAGGGGGCCACGTGGGGTTGGGCCCCAAAAGGAAAGGGTGCCTGGCTGCTGAGAAGGCAGCCGCCCAGGAGAGGAGAAGGATACCCACCAGGTTTTGGTCCCAGTTATGAAAGGAAACTGGGAGCCAGTGCTCTCTTATTGAGGGACAGTTGGCAGCCGAGTGTGCTGCCTTGCAGGCCTGTGTGACCAGGCCCATGTCAGGGGTGGCACAAACCCCACTTTGGGAAAGTGAGGGAGGCCTATTTGGAACAGAGGGAAGCAGTGAGTACCTGTCACATGGGTGACAGACCCTGTGTGGCCCTATGAGACCCTGTGATGGGATAGAGATCATATGAGGGAGCTAGTCCCCTAGTCCATCCCAAGAGGGCGTGCGTGCCAGCCCTCCCGGAGACCCTGTGTGCTTTAAGGACGGGTCAGGTTACTACAGGGACAGCTGTAACTGTCCGTTTGAGTACAGACACACTGTGGTCTGATTCAGATACTGGGCAGAATAGCCCTTGGCCTTGGAATAGACAGCTGGGCTGTCTTTACAGGATGAACCGTGCGGTTACCACAATGCACAGGCACAGACCATCACCCATGTGGGGCAGGAAATGTGAGCTCCACCGAAGGGTGGACCCCCCAGCCTAAAGGATTAGGCTGGACGTGTGTATACGGAAATATCCTCAGCCTCTGTATGTGCAGGTAAAGCCACAGAGAAACTGTGCAACCCTAGCCTTCCCCCTAGGCAGTGAGGGAACGGGCAGTATAGACCTAGCCATGGGCTATGACTAGGGAAGGGCCCTGAACAACCTTCTGTTCCCTTAGGGAAGCAGCTACGACTGTAAGGAAGAGTCTCACCCCTTGAGCCTGCCCTGGTGATGCAACAGCACCTACCAGAGACAGGGAAGTGCAGGCCAGGTGGGATGAAACCCACAGTTTTGCTCTTAAGGCCAGAGTTCTAGTCATGGCATGTTACAGTCTGTGTTGAACTCTGTGTTCAGGGAGCTGGCAAATAGGCCCCAGAAGGCCACCTGGTGTAAGGGGTGGAATGTAGGGACCACACCACACACGTCTGGACACCCGATAGTCAAGGCCAGTGAAGCACAGTGGTCTTGTTGTTAGTACACCAAACATCCAAGGCCACCTGAACATGGGAATCTTAATCAGGCTGAGATGCCATGAGGAGGTACAATCCTGCCATATACTGTGCATGTGTGCCCTTCTGAAGCCAAACGACTGATGTAACTGCTGTCATGAAGCCTTCTTTGTCTATGAAGCAATAGAAAGGTTACTGACCAGCTAGTTTGCTGGAGAGAGCAGCTAGGAAGGGAAAAGGCTAGAGAGCTCAGACGGAGCTGAGAGGAACCCAGTGAAGAAGACATAAGGCTCAGAGCTCAGGTATAGCTACCATGCTAACCAGGTAGAGTGTGCTGGGCAGGGGAGACAGGAGAAGCTGCTGAGCCAGTGCTCAGATACCACTATGATGTAAGGTGGTGATTTCAAAGGCGGCTGCTCAGATAATGACTGTGGGTACACAGACTGATGCTGCTGTGTGGGGAAGAAATGTATGTACCAGGCGATGCGGGG
The DNA here is from genome assembly GCF_000147115.1 of Myotis lucifugus. NCBI lineage: Eukaryota > Metazoa > Chordata > Mammalia > Chiroptera > Vespertilionidae > Myotis > Myotis lucifugus. Next base: position 593,975 of record NW_005871502.1, read on the forward strand.
CTGTCTGATTGGGACACTGTTATGAAGGACTGTCTTGTGTGATGACTTATGGCCACTGGCTTCTGCAATAAAGACTCATTCTTATGCACCCACAGCTTCTCATGGCTTCTCCATCTACCCCGCCATTGAGAATTAAAATGTACTCAGAGCAGCTGTGCTCTTGCTCTGACAAGAGGCTGAGGGGAAATCCCTTTTGACAATCTCATGTTCAAACTGCCTTGGTGAGGGTTGTCACAGGGTTCCTCTGAACAGGAAGGTCTCTGTGGGACTGGGGCAGGGCTCTCATGTTGGTCACGTGGGCCCCCTTCCCATATCTATGGAGCAGCAGTTTTGACCAGTTTGGGTTTCAACTGAGCTTAGGGTTCTGCTGCTGGAAACACTTGAAAATCTCCCATTTTGCTCAGTGCTCTAACATTTGAGGAAACTGACTCCTAAAGCAGAGCTAGTGGCCTGAGGTCCCAGGGAGCCTTAGAGACCCCGCTCACCAGCCCAGTCCCTGTCCCCAGGGTTGGCTGCCTCCCAGGAGATGAGGGGACATTGGGAGACATATGGGTGACACCTCCCCACATCTGATCTCAGATGGGAGAGGCCTACGCACCTGGAAACTTTCCCCCATGTTTTCTTCATTCGATGGACAGCCACGCTCTGCAGAGCAGCCGGGATGGCATGCAGGGAGGAGTTCTGCACTCCTGGGGAAGGGGAGACATGGGCTGTCAGGTGGAAGCTGCAGTTTAGCTTCAGTCACCCTCGATTGACACCCCCTCCTGGTGGGACAGATGCTCAGGGTGGGCACATTTAGCACCCAAAGACCAACTCTCAGAGCTAGGAGGATCCCAGCTCAACCCAAGGAGGGAGCCAGGTAGGTAGAGAGCCTCCCAACACCGGGACCTGGAAGTCAAAGTCTGCGAGCCCGTGGCAGAGAGGACCTGGAGGCTGTGCTGGGGCTCCGACCTCAGGCCTCAGTCCTGAGAGTTGACCAAGCAGCAGAGGCATTTATCAAGGCTCCGCATAGGGACGCTGCTGGGCTTCCCCTCACAGACCTTGGCCACCTTCATCCAGTGCTCCACCACGTTGGCCCTGTCCCGGGCCATCATGCTTGGGTCCCCCAAGGCAGGTGGTGATTACACAGGTGGCCACATGACAGAACTGTCTGACAGTGGCAATGACAGTGGAGGCCACGTGCTCCTTGCCCAGCTTGTCCCTCTGGGACCAAACATAGCCCAAGCACTGGTGGGGCAGTACCTTCTTCAACAGCTCCTGGGGAGAAAGGGGAGTGTCACCAGCCTTGCTACACCCCAGCTCAGGGTCCCCAGTCCCCTGAAGGGGTCACTGGTCAAGACTGAATCTCAGGAAGCTTGAGGATATGCCTGAGCCTTGGAGTCCATGGGATTCACTCTCTGTCCACCGAGGGCACCCAGCACTGGATGACCCAGGGCCCAAGACTGGAGGGGAAGGGCCAGGAGCATCTGCCTCCAGCCCATCCTCACTAACTCCAAGCTGCAGGAAGTGGCTCAAGTCTGCTCACCCCAAGGGGGCATCTTCCAGCATCTGATCACCCCTCTGGTCTGAATCCCAACAAGCAATTTCAACAGTTCAAAGGTCTTGCCTGCTTAGAACCTTGTCCAACTGTCAACTGTCAACTGTCAGTTGGGGCCCCCTTGGGGGACCTGCTCCTCTCCTGTCCTGCCCACACTACAAAACCATTTTGTTTTCCTTTTTTGACTTTTAACCCCCTTTTATCCATTTTAGCACCCCCCACCCCTGAAAGCCAGTAATCTGTCCACTGTATCTATGAGGTTATTTTGTTTTTTAATTCCACATATAAGCAAGATCATATGGTATTTGTCTTTCTCTGTCCAACTTAGCTCACTTAGCATCATGCCTTGGAAGACCATCTATGTTGTTAGAAATGTCCAGACTTCATTTTTTTGATGACTGATCTAGAGGCCCGATGCACAAAATTTATGCATGGGGGACAGGTGGGAGGAGATGACTCTCAGCCCAGCCTGCACCCTCTCCAATCTGGGACCCCCTGGGGGATTTCCGACTTCTGGTTTAGCCCGATCCCTAAATCGGCAGTCGCACATTCCTCTCTCAATCCGGGACTGCTGGCTCCTCACCACTCGCTTGCCTGTCTGCCTAATTGCCCCTAACGATTCTGCCTGCCTGCCTGATTGACACCTAACTGCTCCCCTGCTGGCATGATCATCCCCAACTGCCTTCCCCTGCAGGTCTGAGGGGACTGGGGGAATACAGCTGGATGAGGTGGGGCTGAGGGGAGTGGGTGCCGCCATCTTGTGGCTGTGGGTGCCAATTAGCATATTCCCTCTTTTCCCTCTTTATTAGATAGGATAGTACTCTACTATATATATGCACCAGATCTTGTTTGTTAAATTGTCTACCAATGGACATTAGGTTGCTTCCACATCTGTGGCATTGTAACTAATGTTGCAATAAACACAGAGGTACACATATCCTTTTGATTAGTGTTTTGGATTTCTACAAATAACCAGAAGTGAAATTGCTGGATCATATGCTAGTTCTATTTTAATTTTTTGAGGAACTTCTTTACTTTTTTCCATAGTGGCTGCACCAATTTACAATTCTATCAACAGTGCACCAGGGTTCCTGTTTCTCTGCTTCCTCACAACACTTGTCATTTCTTGTCTTTTTGATAACAGCCATTCCCTAAATCTCAAGGAAAGCACAAGCAATTGTTTCCTGGGCAACACAGATGATGCCTGGGAAATACCCATTCAGTGTGTGGGACCATGAACTGAGCAGACAGGTGGATGGATCCGTTGCAGGTCAGGCGGCCCATTTAGAATTTGGAATTAAACACAGTGTGCACTGCCCTTGTATAACTCAGGGCCAGGTAAACAGGAATACCTGCTGCCTACAGTTTGTTACAGGAAGAGGACATGCTGGAGCCACAGCAGTGAAGTAAGAATAGGCCCCACAATGAAAGGTTAATTCATGGTAAGGGGTCCAGAGAGGCCAGGGGCTGTGTGTTTTATCCTCCCTTCTGTGAATAATGAGGCTGGATACACTTTCTCCCTCAGATGAGGAGCCACCAAGAGCACTTTGGAACCAGAGCTCAGACTGGGGGCTCAGCTGGGATGTTTACATTTTGCTGGTCATCTATGCATATCCCAAAGCAGCCTCAACTATCACCTCGATCTGACAAACCTTCACGTCATCCTACACACAACATCACCTCCTCACCATTTCTCTCTTTCTCCGCTTTACCTTTTGTTCAGAGCACCCAGCACATCCTGACTTCAGGTTATGCATGTGCTGGCTGGTTTGACTCTTTCGTGCAAACATGACATCATGACAAGCTCTTTGGTTGAGCACGTGCTTCTAGTGCCTGATCCATAGGAGGCGCTCAATACATACCTGATAAAGGAGTCAGGGAGTGAATTCCTCTTAACCCAATCTACAAATCTGATGAGATCCCAATCAAAATTCCAAGGGAATTTGATCATATGATTCAAAATGCATACATACAAACATTTAAAATGTATATTTTTGAGACAAATTTTATTTGCCAGAATTGATTCAAAATGAATAAATGTTCAGAGGTATCTATCTATACAACAATGATCATCAAAGACTTATTTATAAAGTTGAAAACAAAATCATTTTAAGTCCATTAACTACAGCCAAATTATACAATTTATGACGAAGCAGGAGAAAAGATACTAGAAGATATTATTTTTCAGAAATAACTTTAATATATTAAAACTTACAAAACATAAACATAACAAAAATTACTTATAACTATGGGTAAGGGTATATTTACATGTATTATGAGGATATCTGAAAGGATAAATATAAATATTTGTATAGTTATTTCTTAGTCTAAAAAATAGAGATTATGATGAGAATAATTTCCACATGTGCAGTCAATCATTCATTGACTTCCTTCTGTGCGTATTACCCTGGCCACTTAGGACTGTGGCTCCAGCTGGCAGGACCGGATGTAACTGCAGGAGAAAGTGGCACCTGTGAGCTCCCAACCCCAGGTGTCCCTCCCAGTGTCAGGAGCCCCAGGAATTGCTACACAGCAAGGTCTGGGGGGAGGCAGGATCAGGGAACCATGGACACAGGTTCTCTGGACCGACCAGCAGAAAGAGTCCAGCCCAGCCCTTGCCCAGCTCCTGCCTGGCCTCACCTCTCATTTTCACTGAGCCGTTTCAGGGCCCAGAACCAGGCCCGGAATTGCTCCTCAGGCTCTATTTTGTATTTCTGGGCAGCGTCCTGTAGAACCACTATCTCCTCCAAAACTCTCTGTACCTGAGGCCAGAGGGAAGGAGAGGATGCAGACACGGCCCAAATGGGGGTGAAGAGTGGAGCAGGGGCTTGGTCCTGGGTCTTTGCACACAGGGCCACCCTCCTTCCCCCTAATTCCATACAGGCTCTTCCTGTGCTCAGGGATGGGCATTAACAGCCCTTCCTCCAAAAGATTATCCTTGATTCCATGCCCCTACCCCCAACCACCAACTGGAAGGTTCTCTCACTTCTGTTATCAAACTCTCCCAATAAATGGAAGATGCAGGGGATGGAGCCCAGGAGTGTGCTGGCCAGGGCGTCTCTGATTCTCACTCCCTCCCCTGCCCCGCAGGCTGTGCCACAGCTGCTAACCTTTTCCTTTTTTGCTAATCGATCTGATTCTTCTAAAAGGCAGATATCCAAGGTCCATGAGAAAGAACACCCTAGCTAGGACTGGCCCCCTATGCCCACCCTTCTCATGTTGCACTACCAGCAGGTCCCAGGAGGGAATGCGAAACAGGAAAAGGCAGGACTTAGATCCAGGCCAGGCTCTGGGCTCCAAAGGAGGGGGGTCACGGATGACTATGATGGGCCTGTCGCTCCAGCTCCAAGGGGAGGCTGTGCTGAGAACTCAGAGCTCAGTATGGGGGCTCTCTGTCCCCCAAGGTCAATCCTGGTCACCCCACGTCAGGCCCCAGGTCACCCACCTCCAGATCATCCTCCATTAAGGTGTCCATCACCTTGAGATCTTTGAGGTATTCTCCCAGGAAGGGAACACACTGGACAAACAGGGTGAGGGTGGGATGAGCCCCTGCTCTCAGGTGCCCCACAGGCCCTCTCCTGAAAGCCTCCCACCCTTAGCCTTCTGGCCACCCCAGGGTTCCCATGTGGAGTGGCCGAGGTCCCTTAGGGCCTCCACACAATTGTCTCTTCCCTCACTCTCCAGGAACTCCTCCTGATCAGCTCCCAGGACCTCCTTTTGGCAAATCACTGGGTCAGTGGTCCTGGGCCAGACCCACCCCCATGTCCAGCCTGCAGGCACATCCCCCAGGCCCTCCTCTTGGTCACTTCTAAGGGAGGGTTTCAGGGTCTGTGGGCACAGGAGGTGGGGCTGGAGGAGGAAGGCCTCCCTCTCTTGACTTGGAAGCCTCCAGCTGAGAGGACAGAACCCCCTCCTCTGACCCTAAGCACCCCCAGACAGGCTCACTCACCTTCTTGGGCAGCCTGAGCTTGGATCCAGGGACATAGAGCATCAGAGAGGCATACCTGGAAGGCTGTGTCCGCCAGGGTGGAGGACAGGGTCATTGAGGTCATGCTCACCTCACCCCATTTCCCCCACCAGCCCTGACCTCACACCCTGGCCCTCTGATCCAAGTCAGCTGGTACCAGTGCCATCCTGACTCCAGCAAGCTCTGCTTCTGGACGACTCCCAGCTACAACGCTCACTCGGTGTGTGTGACCTTAGGCCTGGGCCTGGCTCCCTGACCCGTTCCCTCCTCTGGAAAGTGGGAGACCTCCACAGAGCTCACAGGTTCTCCTGAGGACTCAGTGTCATTCCTGTCACCATTGTTCTCACCCTCAGCCCTCCAGGTGGCACAGGGCAGGGAGCTCTGCACAGTCCTGTTCTGTCCTGAACTCCTGACCACCCTGTGAGGCCTGTAGCACGGGATGGACACCCCTCCATGTCAATCATGACGAGACTGACTGGCAGCGAGTGCTCTAGGGGTGCAGTGGGAAGTCTCAGGGAGACCACCCCTCTGTCTCTTGTCCAGACAGTAGGACCCGAGGCCAAGCAGCCCTTTTGTTCCCCTTTCCCCTGGGAATCCCCTGCGGGGCCCATCCTGGGCAGGAAGGGCGCTCCCCTTGCAGGTGTGGAGAAGACAGAAGTGGCAGCAGGGCCCTGGCATCCTGAGGACAGGCTGGGCTGGTTTGGGGAAGAAACCTCCCCCACCCACCCATTCACCCCACAGCCTGGAAGAAGCGAAGTGCAATTGGGAAGGACCAGCACGGAAGCCAGAGACCCGCTCAATGTGCCAGCTCTGCACCCCGTCCTGGAACAGCCTGTGTGCCACCCTGTGTGCCATGACTGGGGCCTCCTGCCCTTGAAAGTGCCCCCCGAACCCCACCTGCCCATGGACCAAACACATCCCTCTTCCGGGTAATTGGGACCAATAAAGTGAACATTTTCAGAGAATCATCAAGTGACCAAATCACAGCCGCATCCTGTGCCGTCCCCCCCTTCCCTCACACCCTCCTCTCTGCAGACCTCTTGGCTCCCTCTACCTTGATGAACTGTTCCCTGCTCAGTGAGTTGTTTTTCTTGCACAGTTTATTCATTGTAAGTGCCCGCTTCCTGAGTGGAGGGAAAGAGGAAAGACATGTTTAGGAAAGATGGGGGAGACGGGTTAAGGGCAAATTCTTGTTGACAATGTCATGTTTCAACCTGCCTCAGGGTTCCTCTGAGCAGGAAGGTCTCCGTGGGACTGGGGCAGGGCTCTCATGTTGGTCAATGGGCCCCTCTCCATATCTATGGAGCAGCTGTTTTAACCAGTTTGGGTTTGAACTGGGCATACGGTTCAGGTGCTGAAAACACTTGAAAATCTCCCATTTGGCTCAATGCCGTCTCTGACATTGAAAGAAAATGACTCCTGAAGCAGAGCTAGTGGCCTGAGGTCCCAGGGAGCCTTAGAGACCCTGCCCACCAGACCAGTCCCTGTCGCCAGGGTTGGCTGCCTCCCAGGAGGTGAGGGGACATTGAGAGACATTTCGGTGACACCTCCCCATGCCTCCTCTGATGGGAGAGGCCTGCGCACCTGGAAACTTTCCCCCATGTTTTCTTTAGACGATGGACAGACACGCTCTGCAGAGCGGCCTGGATGACGTGCAGGGATGAGAAGTTTCTTAGGGTTCTGTACTCCTGGGGAAGGGGAGACATGGGCTGTGAGGTGGGAGCTACAGCTGGTGCTTCAATACCTCTCGAATGACACCCCTTCCTGGTGGGAAAGATGCTCAGGGAGGGCACGTTTAGCACCCAAAGACCAACTCTCAGAGAGGAGGATCCCAGCTCAACCCAAGGAAGGAGCCAGGTAGGAAGTGAGCCTCCCAACACGGGGACATGGGAGTCAGGGTCCGCATGCCCCTGGCAGAGAGGACGTGGAGGCTGTGCTGGGGCTCCGACCTCAGGCCTCAGTCCTGAGAGCTGACCAAGCAGCAGAGGCATTTTTCAAGGCTCCGCATAGGGACGCTGCTGGGCCTCCCCTCACAGACCTTGGCCACCTTCATCCAGTGCTCCACCACTTTGGCCCTGTCCCGGGCCATCATGCTTGGGTCCCCAAGGCAGTTGATGATCACACAGGCGGTCACATGACAGAACTGTCTTACGGTGGCACGGACAGTGGAGGCCACGTGCTCCTTGCCGGGCTTGGCCCGCTGGGACCAGACAGAGCCCAGGCACTGGTGGGGCAGCACCTTCTTGAACAGCTCCTGGGGAGAAAGGGGAGTGTCACCAGCCCTGCCACACCCCAGCTCAGGGTCCCCAGTCCCCTGAAGGGGTCAGTGGACAAGACTGAAGCTCAGGAAGCTGAGGATGTGCCTGAGCCTTGGAGTCCATGGGATTCACTCTCTGTCCACCGAGGGCACCCAGCACTGGATGACCCAGGGCCCAAGACTGGAGGGGAAGGGCCAGGAGCATCTGCCTCCAGCCCATCCTCACTAACTCCAAGCTGCAGGAAGTGGCTCAAGTCTGCTCACCCTAAGGGGGCATCTTCCAGCATCTGACACCCCTCTGGTCTGAATCCCCATTCAGTGCACATTCCCCTGTGGTAGCTACAACCACAGCTGTTTGTCTCCCTTATGATTAAACACACATCAGGGGCCTAATAACACTACGGTGTCGGGTGAATTTCCTGCCAAAATATAAGATGGCGCGGGCAATTATTTAGGTTTCCCGCGCAAAATCAGAGTTAGTTTAAACACGTAATAATATTCACAAAACTCAAAACTAAAGACGTCCGGACACAAGAAGTATTTCTCAATAACTATTCTCTTTGCATGGTGAGATATCCAGGGATATCGGTTATAAAATGAGAAAACAATACATTGGTACCCTAACGGTATTGTACTCGACCAGCGCCATAAAGTGTTCTCTACTTACAAGGGATTTTTATGATACCTATTACCCCAATGGGTATGAAACGGTTCGCATACGCAGGTAGGTATCTTTGTGAACGGCAAACAAACAAATATTTGGTAATACGCAGTTACAATCGGCCCGAGTTTACACGTTTCCCGCACTCCACCGCAAATCTATATGAACCGAGTTAAGACGACTCCCGCGGAGTACGCACAATTCACGCGAGCCGACTTAACTCGTTTCCCGCACTCCAAGTGTTAAGTGTTGAGGCCATTGAGCCTAATGAGAACATGGATGGGCGACCCATGGATCAGGCTGCACGCAGTGAGCTCCCCTCCCCACAAACCAGGGAAGGCCCCACCCAGCTTTCTGTCTCGTCTCCCTAATTGAATCTGCACAGCCACTCTGTGCAGCAGGGCCTGGGGTGCCCACCTCTGTACGCAGAGCTCCGGAAGTATGTCTCAGCGCTGCGGCTGATGCAATGGTGTGAGCACACTCCACCATGACATGCTTCCTCGGCACACCAGGAAGTAGCAATGCCCGCCTGAACGAACTCCTAGAGCCACGTGCACAGTACCCCAGCCTTTCACCATTGGTCGCCTGTAGCAACGTGTCTCCCTCTGACTGGTCCCCTCATGCTATATATACCCCTGTAGTTCCACAAAAAACGGATCTGCGTCACTGAACCTGGTCTCCGGTGTTGTGCATGCAGACGCCCTAGGGCGTTGGGGCTCCGTCGTCCTCACCCCCGAGAGACCCCCTGCTTCATCTGGTGCCCAACGTGGGGCCCCCGGAACGGCTGGATGGGTGAGCGACCCTCTACAGTAAAATGGGAAACCTACCCCCTTCGGCGAGAGCACCACAAGCGTGCGCACTCCACGCCTTACTGCAGAGCGGGCGAGTTAAGGTCTCTGAAAAGGAACTCCAAACTCATTGGGAATATCTATTACAGTCCAATCCGTGGTTAATCGAGGCCCCCATTTGGGACCCTTCCAATTGGTAGAAGGTCTTGAAAAGGATTTGATCCGCTGAGGTCCACGAAGAAAAACCGTTACCCCCTTCTCTGACACCGGCCATCTTAGCTCTCCTGGCTTGCCTGTCCGCGCTCCGCCCGAACCGCCACTCCCAGTACCCACAGCCTTTTCAGCCACAGTGAAGGACGAGCATCCCTCTAAGCTTCCCTTGCCACCTTACAATCCCCCGGTCACTACCACCACTCCCTTGGCACCTGAGGGTCCCCCAGAGGCGGACCCTTGGGAAGTATCTACCACCAACAGAGCTCAGAAGGAAGCAGAACAAAACGAAACTAAAATGGGGGAAGCCGCTACCTGGGCCGAAAGAGCGCAGGGCAGGAAGCCAAGCGCAGGTCCCCCGCAGCAGACTGCTCCGGCCCCCCTTGTTGGGGACATGAACGATAATCCCTGGACAGGGCTATACCAATCCCAATGCCGGCAGAGGGACATGTCACGGTTCTCTTTGGGCTTAGAAACTCAGGCTTTCCCCGTCAACACTAATCCTACCGCCCCACAACCTCAGGTGTGGATACCGCCTAACCAAAAGGAGCTACTAGCCATTAGAAAGGCAGTACAGGAGGATGGGTTATCAGCCCCGTACACCCAACAGCTACTTGAAAATTTTAGTATAAATCTTAACTGCCCTCATAATTGGAAATGCCTCTCTCGTACCATACTAGCCCCAGGGGACATGATTCAGTGGAAGGCTTTGTTTTATGAACAGTGCAAGCAACAGGCAGAATGCAATGGAGCCGCGGTAGCAGGAAAAGCCCATAATCCGCACGATGAGGCAGATGCACTACAGGGAGAAGGAGTTTTCTCTTCCCCTGCTGTCCAGGCCCAGGGGCACGCTAGATATTTTGATCAAGTCCGCCTCTGTGCTATGCCCGCTTTCACCCAGATAAATCCGAGGGGTAAGCCTACGCGACTGTCCAAGCTCGTACAGGGTTCCAATGAAGGGTTTTCAGAATTTTTACTTAGAGTCAGGGAAGCTGTGGACCGTAAGGTTACTCACGCCCAGGCAGCGGAAGCCCTTACCAGGGAGCTCGTCTGGGAGGGGGCTAATGCTGAGTGCCGCCAGGCAATCGCTCCGGTTAAAGCAGGCAGTATAGATGACTGGGTGCTTACCTGTCGAGATGTAGGCAGTAAGTCGGCCGCCACCCTTGCGGCAGCGCTGGCCGCTCATATCAATCTAGGAGGACAATCGGAAGGACAGAAAGGAGCATGCTATGAGTGTAAAGGGATCGGCCATTTTGCGAAGGATTGCCCTAACAGGAAGAGAAAACAGGGAGGGGAAGAGAAAAAAACCCCCTCCGTTTGCCCCTGCTGTAGAAAGGGACTACACTGGTGCAGGGACTGCAGATCCAATAAGGATAAAGATGGCAATCCACTGCCCCCATTAAACGAGAAGAGGGGCAGCTCTCAGCCCCGCCAGTAAGAGAGCAGCCGACCCAAGGGGTATATTGGACGCTACCTCTTATACAGAGCAAGGTGTTCCTTACCTTAACGGTCAAGGGAGAGAGAATAGAAGGGCTAGCAGATACTAGGGCAGACATGTCGGTATTCAAGAGGAGAAGCGGAGTTCCAAATGGCCGACCACTTCCGGTCCTCTAGTTCAGGGAGTCAGCGGCTACAAGAGGGCTGCCCAAGCTGCCAGGGGACTCTCCTGGGCGGACTCAGACGGGAATACCGGGACTTTCCGCCCACTCTTCATGACTGACATCCCCCACACTTTGTGGGGCCGAGACATCCTTGAGGCGGTCAATGCAATCATATACACCACACCGCCCCCCCAATCCTAGGGGCCACTGTTCACCCACCGGCGCCACAGCCGATAAAGTTATCATGGGTCACCACCGACCCCATATGGGTAGAACAGTGGCCTTTACCGCAAGAGAAATTACTTGCCCTTAAGCAATTAGTACAAGAACAACTAGATGCTGGACATGTTGAACCCTCTCTCAGCCCTCACAATACACCAGTCTTTGTCATACAAAGAAGGCTAAAGTAAAATGGAGATTTCTACAGGACCTCAGAGCTGTAAATAGACACATGGAAAAACTAGGCCCTCTACAACCGGGACTGCCTCACCCCTCGGCTATCGCAAGGGGAGCGCATATAAAAATCATAGATATTAAAGACTGCTTTTTCTCTATCCCGTTGCACCCAGAGGACAGGCCCTACTTTGCCTTTTCAGTGCCCTCTACCAACCACCAACTACCGGCAGATAGATACCAATGGAAGGTACTCCCCCAGGGCATGAAGAACAGCCCTACCATGTGCCAGGCTTACGTTGGAGTGACAACCAAACCTCTAGCCAAACAATGCTTTATCACTCTTTACATGGATGATATCCTTATTGCCAATAGGGACCCTATATGGCTAGAGCAGCCGTGGGCAAACTATGGCCCGTGGGCCGGATCCGGCCCGTTTGAAATGAATAAAACTAAAAAAAAAAAAAAAGACCGTACCCTTTTATGTAATGATGTTTACTTTGAATTTATATTAGTTGACACAAACACTCCATCCATGCTTTTGTTCTGGCCCTCCGGTCCAGTTTAAGAACCCATTGTGGCCCTCGAGTCAAAAAGTTTGCCCACCCCTGGGCTAGAGGCATGCTACCAAACACTTATTAGCAACCTATAAGCTCTTAACCTCCATATAGCTCCTGAAAAGGTCCAGACCATTCCTCCATACTCCTTTTTAGGATATAAAATACATGAACAAATAGTACCCATAGCTCCTCAGCTTGCAATTCCTGATACCATATCCCTACATGCGCTACAGGAACTATGTGGCCAGATTAATTGGGTTAGGAACAGCTTATCAATCTCCACCGGGGCCCTAGGACTCCTCTCCCAATTGCTTGAAGGAGACACAGACCCCCTTAGTACTCACTCTCTAACCCTCAAGGCCAAAGAGGTCTTAAAAGCTGTCAACCATGCTCTAAGGGAGCTAGAGCTACACAGAATAGACTTGACCCAGCCAATCCAAGCGATAGTACTGGCCACCATTGGGACTCCTACAGGAGTACTATTTCAGGAGGGTCCTCTTTATTGGGTACACTTGGCCTACAGCCAGCTTGCTAAAGTAACGCCCCCAACAGCGGCCTACGCCCTCATAGGACAGAAGCTCAGGCAGGCTTCGCTTACCCTATATGGAAAAGAACCTGACACTCTCATACTTCCTTATACGCAGGAACAAATCTCTCATCTATTAACCACAGATCTAGAAACACAGTTACTTCTCCTAAACTACCCAGGGCAGGTAGATAATCACCTACCCAATCATAGGCTCCTCCAAACCCTCCAAAAGGTACCGTTAGAGACACTAGGTCTGGTACGCCCCTCTAGTAAACCTATCCCTGGGGCACCCTGCGCCTTCACTGACGCGGGGAAGCGTTACTGTGCAGCAATAATAAAGTCCCCTAAAACTTCCACCAACCCCACTTATCTTAGATATACTTATCACGGCTCAGCACAAGTAGGAGAACTCAGAGCTATAATATACGCCCTTCTCTACTGTCAAAATAGTCCAGTCAATTTCTCAGATAGTGCTTACGCGGTGCATACGGTAAAAAATATAGGGTATTCCACCTTAAGAGTTAAAGATACCCCGCTAGATCAGAGCCTCCAACTCCTAAAGGACATCCTAGAGAACCGTAAATAGCCCTGGTATATCCAACACTTACGGTCTCATACTGGCCTACCAGGCCCACTTTCCCTAGGCAACGCAGAAGCGGACAAGCTAGTTCTTACCCTACAACCCGTAGAAGAGGCCAGACTCCTACACACCAAATTTCATATGTCAGCCTCCTTTCTCCATAAGCTCTTCCCCCATCTGCCCCTAGCTCAGTGCAAGCACCTCATACGTGCTTGCCGATCCTGCGGCCCTCTACTACCCCTCGGGTCTTTACAACCCAGAGGGGCTAATCACCGAAGACTATAGCCCAATGCCATGTGGCAAGCGGATGTCACGCATGTCCCAGCATTTGGCAAATTGAAATATGTCCACACAGTCATAGATACTTGCTCAGGAGCCACGTTCTCCCAGGCCCAAACGGGGGGAAAAGCCAAACATAGCATTGCCACCTTCAAGGCTGCCTTTCTCATCCTTGGATTCCCGTGGGAGGTAAAAACTGACAATGGACCATGCTACACCAGCACTCTATTTCAAGACTTCTTAAAATCACATGACATCAAGCATACCATGGGCATCCCCTATAACCCCCAGGGACAGGCAATAATTGAAAGACTACACAGGGAACTCAAGGCCCAACTGATTAAAGAAAAAGGGGGAGTGATAGGGAGAAATCCTCATACACTGCTAACCCAAGCCTTAACTACCCTCAATTATTTGCATTTTGATGAGCATGGATTAACCCCTATGTATAAACACTGGGGAGGACTCCGGGACATACCAACACCTCTTCCATTGGTCCGGTGGAGAGACCCACTCACCGGAACCTGGAAAGGCCCCAACCTGCTATTAACCCAGGGGAGAGGGTTTGCTTGTATTTTTCCAGAAGGCGACAAAAGTCCCCCGCAGATCCCTGCTCGTGACGTCAAACCCTACACCACCAACGATGAGGCGTAGATGGCCACCATCGCCCCCCGTGGAGGAAATGGAGGACCTGACCATAGAAGAGACCCAGCCCGATGGCGGAGACGACCTAGATACCGACAAGCCCACCCCATCACCTGGGGTGACATCAAGGCTCTACAAGACCAAGCTGCATGCATGGCGCCAGAGGGGAACCCGTCGGCAGCAACGTTATTCTTATTAATGTGTGCTATCATCACAGCTAATAGCACGGGGGCGCACAGATAAGGACTGTGGACTGTGATACCTCACCCTGGCGTTCTCATGCCAGTTGGTGTAGACAGTACCCAGTTTCTAGTGGCACGTGCCTCTGCTACTCCTTTTACCCGTCTATAAGGCCACCCTTCTATCTCCTTCTGAGTAGTGACAACTCCTTTGCTTTGGCGCTAATTAGAAAGGAAGGGAGAGATGTACGTAGAGCTCGGGAAGTATGTCTCAGCGCTGCGGCTGAAGCAATGGTGTGAGCACACTCCACCATGACATGCTTCCTCGGCGCACCAGGAAATAGCAACGCCCGCCTGAACGAACTCCTAGAGCCACGTGCACAGTACCCCAGCCTTTCACCATTGGTCGCCTGTAGCAACGTGTCTCCCTCTGATTGGTCCCCTCATGCTATATATACCCCTGTAGTTCCACAATAAAACGGATCTGCGTCACTGAACCTGGTCTCCGGAGTCATGCATGCAGACGCCCTAGCGCGTTGGGGCTCCGTCGTCCTCACCCCCGAGGGACCCCCTGCTTCACACCTCCACTGTCCAAGGATGGACAGCAAAGGCTTATGGATTGAGAAAGTTGCCCAGGACCTATGGTTAGTAAAGTAGTGGATCTGAGATTTGCATCAAGATCATAGGAGTTGGGATCAGGGAAAGGCAGGTCGGTGTGGCCAAGGGCAGAGGGAAGGCCTGTCCCACCCACCCTGAGAGCCCCAGACTCACCACATCCATTGCTGTCAGTTGCTCGGCCACCAGTCTTGGAGGGAAGGTCAGGATGTTAAGCTTCTCCTCCCTTATAAGGTGCTTAGGGGTCTCAGCCCTGCGGTAGTCAGTTGTTGGGGATGGAGCTGGCTCTGCTGTTGGGATTCGGATCAGAGCTGGTGGTCCAGATGGCTCCCGCACTACCACAGCTGGACCAGGCTCTAGCCCAGGAGCAGGCCCTTCCTCTGGCTCTGGAGTGTGCTTGAGCTCTGGAGGTGGTTCTGGAGCAGGTTAAAGAGACAGGTTCACCCACATACCTCACTTTCCCATGCATTTCCACCGACAGGAAAGATGCGAATGCCTTTTAGGGAATTCTGGCCCCTGAAACACCCCTGCCCCCTGCCCCACTCCCCCAATCATCTTCCCAGACTGCAGTCCCCTCACCTTCCCACTGTGCCTCAGTGGGCTCTAGATGCGTCAGCTCCACCCAAAGACTTCTGACGAGGCCCACCGGGTGTGGGGCAGGGCGGCTGTGCAACACCAAGGCCTGCTTCAGGGTGAACCAGGGAGCAATGAGGTGCTGGCCCAAATATTGTACCCGGTCCGGCCAGGTACCCATCACAGAAGCGGTGGCCCTGGGGAGAGGCAGGTGGGCAACACAGTCAGAGTCCTGGTCTTTCCTTCCACTCTGCCCTCCCATGGCACCTTGTTTGGGACTGAGCCTCTGTGCAGGCCCCCGTTGCCCACCCAGGGGACAGTCCCATGCCAACCCCGGCCCCTGTGTGGCTATCCTGGTGGTAGCAGGTGGGGGAATCCAGTAGGTTCAACACGGTGTCTGTGTGAGACTCTTCTTCCCACTGGCAGCTCTCCTGAAGGTCCAGTGCACTGCCCAGCCCCACCCTCCAGGCCCTGGGCATCTGGGCTGAGGACTGAGGCAGACTTGTGAGCAGCCTGCTCACCACAATCCTGTTCTGAGCCCACCCACGGTGGTCAGGAGAGATGGATATGGAGAGGGGCAGGCAGAGCGGGGTGGGTCTGTGGTGGGGATGGGACTCTGAGGGACAACTCAGCCCAGCCTCCCTTCTGGGTCTACAAGGCCAGGGACCCCACCCACTGTCCTCTTTGACTCATGTCTCCTTGAAGAGGAGCCACCAGAGCTCAGCCCTCCCTTGGGAATCAGAAGATGTGTAAGATCAGGGTTCTGCCAGGCTCTGCCCTACCTAAGCCCCCACTCTGCTAACACAGGAGACCCAGCTTCTGTACCCACAGACCACTCACTTTGCTAATTGCTCCTGCGGTGTGTCGCCCCGGTCATTATGAGGAGGTGTCCCTCCAGATGTGGAAAACACCTTGATGGCATCAGCTCTGATGGAGGGTGGACAGGACCTATGAATGATGGACAGTGTGACTGTCTGACTCGATGACTAGATCTGAGGTCCAGGGATTGGGTCTGCTTCATTCCTTGAGTCAGGCTAAGTGTCTCCAAAAGTGCCTGCCTGTGGTAGGAGCTGAATGCACATTGTAGAGTAAATGAGCTCCAACCAGAACCATCCCAGCCACCTGAGTGGCCTTGGGGCCCTGCTCTCCCCTGCCATCCCCCATGTGGCTCCACCAAGGACCAGGACAAGGTCAGCGAGGTGACATCTCACACTGCTTGACAGGTTGTTTCTCATGTGCTTTTCCACACTCAGATGCCACAGGCCGCTGATGGGGGTGTCAGGGGACTTTCCATGGGACAGAGAGACACAATTGTCACAAACAACCACAGCTGGTCCAGCAGCCCTTTCTGCAGAGCCAGCAGCATGTAGGCCCTGCCATGGCTTGTCCCCACAGCAGTGCCTACCAGAGCCCTATGAGGTTGATCCCGTACCACCCACTTTTCAGAGGAGCATTCTGAGGCTCAGGCTGATGCGATGACATTGTCAACACCCACAGCTAGCAGTGGGCAGAGTCCCCACTGTGACGAAGAGGGAACCTGTGCTCATTTAGTTAACAGCTCATCCAGGAACCATCGGACTCTGGAGAAGGCTGGGTGGGTGGGCATCAGGGTGCAGATGCGGGGGATGTTGCCAGCCGGGAAAGCTGGTACCAGGGACCCCGCCACCTTCTCCAACGTGCCTTTCTGCAGGGCTCGCAGCCTGCGGGCCTCACACAGTCTCAGAGTGAACTCAGCTGCACACTGAGGGGGTAAGAAGGGACATCCAGTCAGCGGCATCACCGTGAGTCCCAGGAGGATGGAGGTCTGGAGCTCACACAGGAGTCCCAGCCCCTCAGGGACGTGGGCAAGAGGAGGGACAGGAGGGCCCAGGCTGAATGAGGTTCTAGGTTTTCAAAGTTCCACCTTAGTTGGGTGGGTGGGGGATGTTCATACAATTGTGACCATCAGGGCATGTTTTTTATTTGTTTTAGCTGAGGAATAACAAACCTTCTTGTATTAATAGGTTGTATGATGTGCATTGTCCCTGTGAGTCCTCAAGAAACATCCCCATTTTAGAGATGAGAACACAGAGGCTTAGGGATGTCACATGCCTTCTCAAGGTCATGAGGGCAGAACTGTGAACTGTCCTGGATGACATTCTGTCTCAGCTACCTGAGACCGATCTGCTCCCGAAATGGATGGAAAGGGTGTGGGAACCTTGCCCATCCCTGTGTGGGGACAGTGCACATGGTAGATATGGCCTATGAAAACCACTGACTTCAAAAAAGACACTTTTCATCCTTTTATATTAAAGGGCATTTTAAGACCCTCATTATGGAGGTGCCAGATTCTGCAAAGGGGCATATCCTGCAGACTTCACACTGGAGGAGGGTGATCATCAGGCATGAATCTGAGCAGAGGACTCGAGAGGGAGCAAATCCATGTGGTGAGTGAAAAGTGACAGGTGACTCAGTGTCCCTGTGAGACAATTGCCAATGAAGGAACACTGTGATTGCCTTAGACAGCCTGACCTCAGACAGGTGAAAATTTCAATGAGTGAGAAATCCCCGGGCCCGGCTAGGGGCAAGGCAGCAGCCATCATCAGAAACTGCTGTTGGCACCGTAACTGCCACAGCCCTGTGGTTTGGAATCTGCCTGCAGCCGTTACATTTTACATGTGCACGTCCTTCCAGCAGCAGTGGGCATCCAGTCCAGAGGGGGTGGTACATATTGTGATCTGAATTGTGATTCCCTAATTCCATGATGTGTCTGTATTTGAGTTTTAGTATTTAAGCACGTAATTAAGGTGACGTGAATTCAGTGGTGTGGATATCCATCTAATCTGACCAGTGTCCTTAGAAGAGGAGGGGAGGACACGTGGCAGTGCAGAGGGGAGTCATGTGACACACAGAGAGAAGCCGGCCATTACAAGCTGAGGAGACACCCCTCAGGAAAAACCAGCCCTGCTGACAGCACCATCTCTCACTCTTAGCCTCTGGAATTGTGAGAAAATGAATGTCTGCTGCTGATACCACCCAGTGTGGTCCTAGGCAGCCTGAGCAAGCAACCTAACACAGTCTATTCCCACACACTTCAGTGTTCCGGGCAGCACTGCTGACATGACAGCTGAACTGCATCAGACCCATGTCCATCAGCACTGAAAGGCTGCATCGCTGGCCAAACGACCTCCGCTATTGGACCAGGTCTTCAAGGACAGTGGAGCTGACTGCTCCACAGGATACTGGCAAGGGTGATTTAAACAACAAAAACCGATAGGCAAATGTGCTTCTGGTCTACCATGAAGTGAAATAATATAATTTCACTCTAATATTTCCACAAATATGTGAGGAGCGTCTTTCTACTCTTCCATGTAACTGGAGGGAAGAGAGGAGGCCCGGATTCCTCTGACATGAGGCTAAGGGACACCCTAGGGGCCGTGGGAGGGCATCCAGGGTCCCCAGATTTGAGTCTGGGTTCTGGGCACTGCCAGGTTGTCTCGGGTTTATGGGTGTAGAGACCCTCAAGGCCAGTTCTCACCTGAGTCCGGCCCTGGATGGTGTCTGTGGCCTGATGCACCTTCCTGGCCCATGTTATCTCCATACCTGTATACAAGCATCCAACACAGCCCTCCCCCCAAGCTCCCTGGGAAGAACGAGGCCCCCGGTTTGGGGGAGAAAGCTGAGTTCACACCTCCTTTTTCTTAAGTGTTCTGTGCCCTGGGGAAGCCTTTGTGCCTCTCAGGGCCTCCCACAAGCTCCCAAGCTGCCCAACGAGGATGATACTAGACACCATTTCCATAGGAAGTCATCAGGTGCAGATGGGACAAGGCCCCTAACAGCTGTGGGCTGGTGTCCCATGAATCTGGTACACAAACATAGAGGTGGAAGATGACAAGAATGAGTGGGACACAGCATGGAACACTAGACAAATGAGCCCTGGGCCCAGCCTGTGATCTCAGGGAAGTCACTGCTCATGTCGGCCTCATTTTCAAGTCTGTACCTTTAAGGGTTTAAAATGACAGGAAATTCAGATATGGTCACTCACTGGCCTAAAACCTCACCGTGGTCTCTTGTTAAACTTAGCCTCGGACAAGTGCCTCATGTGGGCCCAAGCGTTAGGGGCCTTCACAGTGGCTTCGAGGGAGTCCAGCCTCCTGGTGGGAACATCCTTGTGTGTCCGCTGAGTGCTCAGTAACTGGCTTCTGAACAACATAGAGGACGGCCCAGCTGATGGGGTGTCAGGTCCTGTCACTTGTCTTGTACTCTCGTTCTTGAGGTCCCTTCCTTCCTCTCAGGATCTGTGTCTCTGTCTGTCTGTCTGTCTTATCTCTGGAACAAGGAGAACAAGCACCCATGTGTTGAGCTGCCCTATGTAGAGGCCCCACAGGAGAGAACTGATGGAGTAACCAGGCCAACAGGCAGGAACTCGGGCTCTCAGTTCAAACTGCATCCTGACAAAAACCAGACGAGTGACCTTGGGAGGCAAATCTATCCCCAGTCGGGCCTCAGTGGAAACACATCTCCTGCTTCACAGACACCTTGAGGCAGAGGCACCCAACCAACGTGCCCAGAGGCCTGCTCCACAGAAGTTTTGAGGTGTTAATATTTGTACTTTACAAGGTTTGAGGGCAGTGTTGTTTGTGTCCCAATTGTACAATAGGAAGAGGGAAAGCATTGCTGGTTAAAGTCAGGCAGCAAGAACCTGATACAAACGTATTAATCAAACTCACCTCAGAGTTGCCTCCCTAAGAAGATGGCAGAATCCCATCTTGTATTATTTAGTTTCCACAGGCCACCTACTCTCAACCTAATGTCCGATTCCAATTCTCTAAGACTGTTGTTTTTTGTTCTGTTGTGGTATTTTTTGAGGAAAGTTGGTTATTGAGGTTTGAAAATATAACATTTTCAATTGTGAAATGACAATGTTACAAATCCTCTCTTTGAGAAGAGGAAATTTTATATCAGAAACATTAACTTTTCTGTGAGATAAAACAAGCCTGGAATAAATGATAAAGCTTCTAAGTTCTTATGTTTTTAGACTTTGCGTGTGTTTGATGATATAAATTGCCCCTAATGTTGGAACTGATTTTTACAAATACCTTGTGAAAGGTGGGCCAGCCAGGCTAGCCAGAAGTTTGAAATGGAGAAAACACGGCATTTTATATGCTGTGGGTCCATTTCCATCAAGTGTACCCAAGACCCAAGGTCCCAGAAGGTAAGACTTTGTTCAGATGTGTATAAAGCCCACCTTTTAGCACTTGAATTAAGGTAGCCAATCTCAGTCCTAGCCCCTATGCTTGAATCGGCTTCAATTTGTGACCCATGTATTGGAAAATTTAATAAATTTAGAGGACATGGCTATGTGATGGTTCATTAATGGTACCAGCTGTCAATCACATACCATGTAAATCCAGCACACCAAACTCACGGCCCGTGGGCCGCATGGCTCATTTATTTGGCCCGTGCTAGCCTTTGAGTTTGACATGCTTGAAATGAACTGATAATGACCACCATACGTTTTCCCCTTTTTTCTTTCTCCCTGACCTTTTGGTTCTTTCCCTCCCAACTCTACAAAAATCAGGTGCGATTTTAGGTGTTTGAGAAGCAGGTTGTTTTGCCAGTCTACCCAGCAGTAATTAAAAAATACAAAACTTTCGCTTGTCTTTTGGATATTTTCTAAACATTGAAGAACTAGAGGGTGAGAAGGGTGAGGCTCTCTGCAGGCCTGGCTGAGAGGCAGGTGTAGGCACCAGTGCCGCCCGAGGGAGAGGCAGCCGTGCTCTGTGAGGGTCTGACAGTGAGGCAGCCTGGGCCCACCAGAAGGCCTGGCAGAGAGGTAAAATGGGGTCCCCTGGAGTCCTGGTGGCAAGGTGGCTGTGCGCCCTGTGCAGTCGCTCAGAAAGGCAGCATGGGGCCCTGTGCACACCTGGCACAGACGACAGTGCGGGGCCCTGTGCAGTCAGGTCGAGAGGCAGCAGGGGTTCTGTTCAGTCCTGGCTGAGAGGCAGCACGGGGTCTGCCATAGGCGTGGCAAAAATGCAGAACAGCGCCTTATGCCGGCCTCTCCGAAAGGCTGCCTGGGTCCTGTGCTGGCCAGGCGGAAAGTCAGTTTTAGGGTTTTGTGCAGTCAGGTCCAGAGGCAGCAAGAGCTGGTCTTACCAGATACAAATAGAATATAAATTTCCCCCACCTTGACCAATACATTAGTAGCTAAGCCTCTTGGGAGTGATAAGGGATCAAGACTATCCCAGGCTATAAGAAAGCAAACATTTAGCCCTGGCCGGTGTGGTTAGAGCACCGAAGGGTCACAGATTCCATCCCAGGCTCCGGTTGGGCACACGCAGGAGGCAACCAATAGATGTGTCTCTCTCATGTAGATGTTCTCTCTCTTTCTCTCTCCCCTCCCCACCCACCTTTCCACTCTCTCTAAATATCAATGGAAAAATATCCTTGGGTGAGGATTAACGAGAGAGAGAGAGAGAGAGAGAGAGAGAGAAGAAGAAGAAGAAGAAGAAGAAGAAGAAGAAGAAGAAGAAGAAGAAGAAGAAGAAAGGAAGGAAAGAAGGAAGGAAGGAAGGAAGGAAGGAAGGAAGGAAGGAAGGAAGGAAGGAAGGAAGGAAGGGAAAATATCTCAAAATAGTTGCATTTATCTATTGTAAAAGATAAACATATCAGCTTGGGGAAGTGGCCCCAACTCTCCTTCTCCTTCAGATCCTAATAAGAATGGCCTTTCTAGATAAGGAATGATTTTGATAATGGCTGTTCCTCATTTCATCCATTGGCTCAGAGTTGCTGGGAAGGGGTATGGCAATCAGTGCAGTTGTGAGGTCCAAAGGTCTTTAGCCATCTTGTCAATCGTGAGAAGACCTTTCATCCAGGCAGGAGCCAGGGTGCAGCTCTGCCCATTATCTAGGGCCATCAGAGGCCTCTGGACTGAGTGCTAAGTTCAGAACATTTCAGGCCCCATCAAAGAAGCCATTGGCTCCTGCTGCTTCCTTAATCTCAAGGAGATTAATTTTATCTGCAAGTCCATGGTCATAGGACCAAGTTCTTAGATAGGAAGAGCAGACTCAGGACCACTAACGCTGTGATCCGCCCACGGGGACGTGTGTGCTGACACAGGACTCCCAACCACAGCCCCTCATTCTTCCCAGCCTAGAAAGAGAGGCCCCAGGTAGAAGGAGAGTGAGAGCAGGGGAGACACATCAGAGGACTCACCTGCCCAAGATATTTATGTCCCCCATTCGCCTGCTGTCCTCCTCTTCTCATTCCCGGTCTGAAAACCCCACTATCACATCATGACTGGGTTAGATAACATACCAGAATAAGGTTACCAACTGTTCTATCTGAGATGATGCCTTTCTTATTTGTTTGTCTTTTTTGTTGTAGTTATTTGTGATATGACATGATAGTCCATGGTATCTATTATTATTCTATTTTAACATCTTTGTAACAATTCTTTTGAAAATGTTACTGGTTTATGAAGTTCAAAAATTGGGGGCACTGGGCTATAAAGTAAGGTTGGTAAAAATGCCCCCCTTCACCATTCCCTACCCAAGTCCTCTTATTCCACTAGACCTCTTTTTTCACTTCATCTGGTTGACAATGAAAACCAAAAAGTAATGGGAATAGACAACATACTTCCAGAATTTTAAGCCCCACATCTACATAAACATGATTCACAGATTTACCTCTACTCAGACAATAGGTACCCTCCAGAATGAAAGTTAGTGTATCCAAAGGTCATTAAACCCAACCAAGTCTACTTTTCCAATCTCACTTCTCACCATGTCCATCCCTCCCTCAAACACTCATCATTCACAGTCAAATAGACTATTTGCTTTCATAGCTCTGCCTTTTTTTCTGCCTTTAGTCAATCTGTTGAACTCCTGCTCATTCTTCAAGATTAGGCCTCAGTATCACTGCCTCTGTGAAGTCCTCCCTGACTTCTCCCCACATCTTTTCTTTCAGGCAAATCAAATGCCCTTTGTCCCTATGTCCGTAGCACCCTAGACATATCTCTTGTTCAGCATGTAACACATTGCATTTGGAACAGCTGACTTGCTCTTCTGCTTTCCCTAATAAGCTACAGCTGTCCCTCAAAGCCTTTACCACCTATGTCTTTCTACATCCAGCACCTAAAATACACTATTTGTCATATATTTGTGCAAAGGAGATTATTGAATTCAAAAGAAACAGATCAAAACAAGTAAAGCTTATTGGCTAAAACCAACATCAACCATTACACTTAGTTAAAATATTAAGAAAACTTAATAAAATTAAAAGTAAGGCAAGGTAACTTACTATGACCATTATTGTTATCACAGTTTTGGGGGTCCTGGCCAAGACTATAGAACAAGAAAAAGAAACTATAGGCATAAGAATTATAAAGGAAGGGATAAATTATTATTATTTAAGATTATATGATCATCAACAATTAAGAGAGAGAGAGAGAGAGAGAGAGAACTTCTGTTTCTGGCCATGATTAACCTTCCTGCTTGAAACAACCAAAAACCTAACAAAATATATGAAACAACAGTTTTGAAGCTACTGGACAGCATGCAATGAGGGAAACTGATCTCCAAGAGACTGGAAATCATTGATGTGGACCTTACAATCGTCCCAATTTATGGCCTTGAGAGAGTTTCCAGGCTGTGGCACAGGTAGAGGAATCCCAGGCAGACCATGGTGAATTCCCTGAGCTGAGTTGCGGAAACAGAGCTGAAACTCCAGGAGGACTAAGTCAGCTGGGGTTTGCAGAACAGAGTTCTGGGAAAGACAGTGGCTTAGACAGAGAGCCCAGAGATCTGCAGAGTGTGGCTGTCAAGTATTCCCCCGAGAACTGATCAGCAAGGGAACTACTCAAAGCCAAGCAAAGAATGAAGCACATGGATTAAAGCTAAGTGTCTGGTGCTTACATGGGCCCAGAAATAGTGCCTGTTCCTATGACATGGTTTATGGGACATTGAATACATCACACTGAAAGGTTTTCTCTCAATACTGGGGAATCATTATCTCTAGTCAGAACACTGATCAAGTCCTGCCTGTCGAATCTTAAGACCCAAAAGGTTCAAATTATTTTGAAGTAATGAAACTGTATCTCAGAACAAAGGTCAAGAATATTAGTGGGAATGCAAAATTATCCACAACTCAACGGGGTAAAATTTACCATTAAAAAATTACCAAGCTTGGCCCTGGCAAGTGTTGCTCAGTGGTTGGAGCATCAGCCCACATGCCAAAGGGTCTTGGGTTCAATTCCTGGTCAAGGGCGCATGCCTGGGTTGCAGTTTTGATCCCTAGCCCCAGTCAGGCATGTGGGGGAGGCAACCAATCAAAGTCTCTCTCTCACATTGATGTTTCTCTCCCTCTCTCTCCCTCCCTCCATCCCTCCTTCCCTCCTTCCACTTCCTCTAAAAATCAATGGGAAAATATCCTCAGGTGAGGGTTAACAATAAACAAACAAACAAAAAATTACCAACCTTGCAAAAGAGACAAGAGAAAACAACCCATAATAAGGAGAAAAATCAATCAATTGTACCTTCTCAGACTGACATAGATGTTAAAACTGGAAGATAAGGATGTTAAAATGGTCATTGTACTTATATTTCATATGTTCACTATGTTAAGTACAGATACGAAAGATTATTTAAAATCCACATTGAACTTCTAGAGATGAAAACTGCAATGTCTGAGATGAAAAATACAACGGAAATAATTATATCAAACACTAAATGAAATGTCAAACAAAAAGAGTGTATAAGATATGATTTCCTTTGTATATAAAATTTTAGAAAATTCAAACTAATTCATAGTGACAGGAAGCAGACCAGGGGTTGCTTAGGTATGGGGGCAGTTAAGTGGCAAGGAGTGGTAGGGGGAGGGGAAGAGACATGAGGAGACCTTAAGCTTAAATATGTTCATTTTATTGATTATGGGGATGGTTTTAAGAGTTCATATGTGTCAAACATAAAAGTATACACTTTAAATATGTACAGTTTATTATATGTCAATTAGTGCTAAATAAAGCTGTTAAAAATTATCTCCTAGTATAATATAGTTCAGCAAGGTTTCCAGATTTCTATCAACCAAAAAATAGCATTTTTCTATATCAGGTATAATGGATTAGAAAATATGATAGCCTGGCCGGTGTGGCTCAGTGGTTGAGCGTCAACCCAAGAACCAGGAAGTCATGGTTCAATTCCCAGTCAGGGCATATGCCCAGGTTGCCGGCTTGATTCCCTATAGGGAGTGTGCAGGAGGCAGTCAATCAACGATTCTCTCTCATCATTGATGTTTCTATCTCTCCCTCTCCCTCTCTCTGAAATCAATAAAAACATATTTGGGGGGAAAAAGAAAATATGATAGCATTTATAAATTCATCAAAAGTCATAAAGTATTTAGGAATTAACATTATAAAACACATGATACCAGCTTCATGGGTTGGAGCATCAACCCATGAACTGAAGGGCCTAGGGTTCAACTCCCAATCAAGGGCACATGCCTGGTTTGCAGGTTCCATCCCTGGCCCCAGTTGGGGTGTGAGACACAAAGATGGTTTCTCAATCACTGCCTACATTTGGAAGATTTATTCCAACTCCATTCTATTCAAAAGGCAGCTTGAACTGCCTTCATGCTCCCTGCTAGACAGTAAGTTCCTCGGTAGAGTCACCGTGTAACCCCCACATGAAGTTACATGGTGGGTCGGAGTATGCTTGTTGAATAAATGATTCAGAAGTGGATGAGTCGTGTGAGGCATGAATGGAACCTGAGGCTGGGGAAGGCAACCCTGGGCAAGGGAAGAGAATAATGAGCACAGGGATGTGCTTACAGAGCGACCCAAACGGGATGGTCCGGTAAATCCAGGGTAAGATAACTGCAGATCCTAGTTTCAAAGACTTAGTATTCAGTGAAAACGCTTTGCTCTGTACCACTATCGAACACATGGGCCAGGCTGCCACCTCAGATCTTCCATCTCTTTGTGATCTCTCTTCATGTACATGGACTGTCT
Source organism: Myotis lucifugus (assembly GCF_000147115.1). Taxonomy (NCBI): domain Eukaryota; kingdom Metazoa; phylum Chordata; class Mammalia; order Chiroptera; family Vespertilionidae; genus Myotis; species Myotis lucifugus. Next base: position 620,336 of record NW_005871502.1, read on the forward strand.
AATTCTAATTTTGAATTAGAGTAATAAGACATTTCTGAATCAACAGTCATCCAACAACCGTTAATGACTCAAGAGGTCAATAGCACCTGGAGTATTGTCCTATCCACATTTTCCAGACACGCATACTCCACGGAAATGCAATGCTAAGCTCTGGTTCAGAAGAATGTTCAGGAGAGTAACCAAAATACACCTTTAAACATTATATTATGGAAATAATAGAAGTCAAAGACACAAGCTTTGGAGTCCAACAGACTGGGTTCATTGGTCCTATTTGGCAGCTTTCGACTTAAGTAGCTGGAAGCAGTTACTAACCTCTTCATACCTTAGTATTCTCATCTGAAAAATGGGAATAAATAATGCTTGCCTTACAGTGTTGTTTTGAGATTTCAGTGCAACCGTACAGACAAAACACCTACTTGGCGTCCAATTAATGGAAGCTGCTATTTTATCACTATGAATGGAACTAATGGAATAGAATAGAAATTGCTATTGGGGACATTGATCTAGAGGAGCTGAGAAAGCAGACATCGGGTGGGCTGTATGGAAAGGACTGTGCAGCGGAGCCTGGAGGGATGTAGTGGAGTGGCTGTCCTGGCCCTGGAAGGCTGATGGCTCATGGCTCAAAAGCAAAGAGGATGCAGGATTGCAGGGTGTGGATGGCAAGTTAGCCAAGGATCACTTGGAAGAGATTTCTCTTTGATGTACCAGGCTGATCTGATGCCAACTGGACCAGCTTTCAACCCTCAGAGGGCAAAGGAACACGAGAACCCAGTGATGACAAACAAATGCTATTAGCTTTTACAACCAAAATAGGGGCCTTATGAACTAGCCTTACAGGCAAGTTTTGAGTTCTTCCTGATTGCATCAGCCCTCAAGTGATCTCTACTGCAATCCATGGGTTTTCCTCTATTGTTCGCAGCAAAGGAGATCCCGCTGGGGACCTAAACTAAGTCTGAGGAAGGTCTCACATTACACAATAAGGATATTTCTGGAAGTTATGACGTGAGAGGGAATTTTGCTGAGTACACTTTTCAGTGTAGTCTGTGTAGTCTGATTCCTTTTACAGTGCAAACCACCACCCTCAATGTTTGTTTGCCATACGTGTACTTTTGACCCTCAGTGGGTCTATCTCTAAAATGCCCTCCCAGGGCATTACATGGCTTTCACCCAGATCCCACTCTAGGAACTGGACCGTTGTTACAGGGCACTCTTTAAGGAATTTACAGTGAGAAGAGACAGGATAGGCATATGAAAGAAAAGGCTTAAGAATGTCTTTTAAAAGTTTTTCCTTCTGCCCTAACCGGTTTGGCTCAGTAGATAGAGCATCGGCCTGTGGACTGAAGGGTCCTGAGTTCGATTCCGGTCAAGGGCATGTACCTTGGTTACGGGCACATCCCCAGTAGGAGGTGTGCAGGAGGCAGCTGATCAATGTTTCTCTCTCATCGATGTTTCTAACTCTCTATCCCTCTCCCTTCCTCTCTGTAAAAAAATCAATAAAATATATTTTTTAAAAAAAGTTTTTCCTTCCTTGGCCGGTGTTCGAAGTGGTTAGAGCATTAGCCTGTGGACTGAAGGGTCTCAGGTTTGATTCCCAGTCAAGGGCACGTACCTCAATTGAATGTTTCTCTCTCTCTCTCTCTCTCTCTCTCTCTCTCTCTCTCTCTCTCTCCCTCCCTTACTCTCTCAATTAAAAATCAATGGGCCCAGCCCCAGGCAGTTTGGCTCAGTGAATAGAGCATCAGCCTATGGACTGAAGGGTCTCGGGTTCGATTCCCATCAAGGGCACGTACCTAGGTTGCAGGCTACTCCCTGGCCCCAGCCCTCATCAGTACTTGTTCAGAAGGCAACCAATGAATATGTCTCACATCAATATTTCTCTCTGTCTTTCCATCTCTTTTCCATTCTCTCCAAAAATCAATGGAAAAATATCCTCAGGTGAGGATTAATAATGGGCCCAGCCAGTATGGCTCAGTGGTTGAGTATTGACCCATGAATCAAGAAGTCGCTGGTTCAATTCCTGGTCAGGGCATATGCCCAGGTTGTGGGCTTTATCTCCAGTAGGGGTTGTGCACGAGGCAGTTGATCAATGATTCTCTCTAATCATTGATGTTTCTATCTCTCCCTCTCCCTTCATCTCTCTCTAAAATCAATAAAAACACTTTTTTGGTAATTAATGGGGAAAAAAATCCTGGGGTGAGGATTAATTTTTTTTTAAAGTTTTTCCTGGAGGATATACGTATATCCTGAAGTCCCACCAAAAGGATTTAAAACAGCACAAAACAGACCAGCCGGCGTGGCTTAGTGGTTGAGTGTTGACCATAAACCAAGAAGTCACCGTTCAATTCCAGGTCAATGCACATGCCCAGGTTGCAGGCTCAATCCCCAGTGGGGGGTGTGCAGGAGGCAGTTGATCAATGATTCTCTCTCATCATTGATGTTCCTATCTCTCTCTCCCTTTCCCTTCCTCTCTGGAATCAATGAAAATGTATTTTAAAAAATGAAACAGCACAAAATAAAAACACAACAGTTCCAGGACCTACGACATGGCCAACAGAGCTGATGCAAACTCTTTACTCAGCACAGCGAGAAGGTACAGAAATATAGCTGAGGTCACAAACAAGGACTAAAATCCCAGGTGCCAGTAGCACAGAGGGCACTGACGGTCAGAGCAATGAGCAGTGAGATGAGTCTGGGCACCTGGCGTGGTTGCCAGAACTGGAGACAGGCCCGGTGCCAGGAGCCTGGGTTTTCCTACCCCTCAGGAGAGGAGGCCGCAGGTCTGACACAAAGTGGGATGTGAGACACCTGGGAGGGCAGCTGCACCATAGTAAACCAGGGACTGGAGACACTGGCAATGGCCCAGGGAAATAGGAAGAAGCTTGTCCCCCAAGCCCGGAGACAAACATAAAAATTGGTCCTGGGCTGGTGACACCTGATAACCTCTGGACACGTGGCAGAAGCAAATGCAAAGTGCTCTGAGTCTCTGTGACACGAGCTCACGTTCCAGAAGGACTTGACCGTCACACAGGGCTTTCCCAGGCAGAGAGAAGGAGTGGGCGCTCTCAAAGGCTGACTCCCTGTCCAGGCGGAGAAAAGAGCCAGTCCCAAACCCAGTACTTCCCATCTGCAGTCCTGCCTCTCGCCGATGGGTTCCCAGGGCACACCGGGAAGTGGGCAAGCTGGTACTGTAGACCGCCTGGGATCAGACACAGGTGCAAAGGTGCCTCACTTAGAATGAATGCCAGTCATCTCCTGGACATTGCCTCCTCTCCCTCACCTCCATGCTGCTCAGCTGAGAAGGGAGCGTGAGAAGAGGGGACGTCTAGTGGGGACTGGAGGGGCACTGGAGTCTCTGGTTGACAAAAATCAGAAGCTGTTCCCATGAAGTGGGAGTCTCTTTCTTGAAAGCCACTTGAACTTTGTCATCCCAATCAAGCTTATCTCTTCTTGTGTTTGCTTAGCTCGTGGGTGGGAAATGTCATTCCCCTCTCCTCATTTTATGGAACACTGTTCACAAGTGATAACGTTTGAAACGGCCACTAACCTCCTTGGCCTCAAAACTCACGCACAAGAAACCTGACACAAATGAGATTAGGGGGGTTGCCTAAGGGAGGATTGCGAAAAAAATTATAATATTCTTGAACTATTTTATTCAGGATTCTTGCCTTGTGACTGCCAGCTTGGTCTACCTGCCTCTCCAACTGTCGGGCTTCCATTTGCAGCGGGAGCTGTCAGCTCTTCACCAGGCCGCGTGCATCTGCCCAGGCATTGCCTGGAGAAGGAGTACAGGCAGTCACAGGCCCCGCTTTTCCTCAGACCCCGGGAAAGGAGTACCCGATGTCTCCAGGCTTCCTAGAGGCCTCTGGGATGGGTGCTGACTTGCCCTAAGGAGAAACTTTCTCGACCCTCCTTCCCAATCTCCACCTTAGAGCCCAGTTAGCAGCCCGGGGGGAAGGGAGGGGGCTCCACGGGGAGGGGGAGGGTGTCACCTGACATCAGTGGTCATGGGAGAGGGTCTGATGTGGAGTTTATAAGCCAGGTGTAAACCAAAATGAATCTTAGGCTGTAATAAAGAGTAAAAAGCATTTCTTTCAGCAAAAAGGGGCAGCAGCACAGGAAACACAGATTCAAATAGCACCCTAGATTGTGCTCCACCACGACAAAGGGGAAAGTTCCCAGCCAGGTTCTCCATCTCCCGGCCGCCCAGCCCCAGTGATTCCGTGGTTTGAGAGTGTGTGCCCACCGGGCTACTCCATATCTCTCTGTCTCTTCTCTTCCTTTTACGGGAAGAGCTGTGGCCTCGTTGTGTTTTGACGGCCTTATTTGTTGACCCATCATTAGTTGGACATCTCTCAAGTGCCAGGTATTGGGAATCCCAAAGAAGAAGTGCTGTGAAAGAGGATACATAGAGAAGTAATCCCAGTAGGAATTAGAATATAGGTGTTCGCCAAGTGCTCTATGGGCCCAGAGGAGTCCCAGAGGAGGTGACTAGGTGAAGGGAAAGACGGGCGCAGAGAGCAGAGTAAGAGTGAGCACAGGGCATGGGCAGCCCCGACGGGTCCAGTCGGCTCAGCAGGTACTGCATTCTTTCTCTCCACTACCCTTTAGCTGCCTAATAAAATGCATCTCAGTTGCCACACCGCTGGTTTAAAGGCTTACACCTTCCCTTTAGTATGTAGTGTTTTAACACTCTAAAAAGGAGACCGATGCCCTAGCCACTTTGGCTCAGTGGATAGAGCGTGAGCCTGAGGACCAAAGGGTCCCAGGTTCAAGTCCGGTCAAGGGCACATACCTCGGTTGCAGGCTCAATCCTCCGCCCTTGTCAGGGCACATGGGAGAGGCAGCCAATCGATGTGCCTCACATCCATGTTTCTCTCTCTATCTCTCCCCCCCCCCTTCCACCCTCTCCCTTCCACTCTCTCTAAAAAAAATCAATGGAAAAATATCCTCGGGTGAGGATTTTAAAAAAAAAAGGAGACTGATTTGGACTGTGGAGGAGCCTGTCGAGGAGGCATTCCCTCTAATACAAAATGGCTCCAGGGGCTGATGACATCTTTGTAAAAATTAAGTCTGTGGGAGGAGATCAAAAGGTTATGTAAATAAGGTGAGGTTTGGAGTTTAAAGGGATTATTTAATATTTTCCTGTTTGTCTAGATCTAGAGGCACACAAGTATATATACACACACAAACATGTATGTGTAGCTATGTATACACACACACACACACACACACACACACATATATACACACATTTCATGGGTGAGGAGCACCTTAAAGGCTGCAGGACCATAGGGCTTTGCATTTGATTGACACCCGTTAATGTTTGCTGAATTAGAGCAAATCTCTGCTGTGCCCCTCCTGTGTGTTTTTTATCGTTGACCATTGCTCTCGAGTTAATATTTGAACCTGGCCATAAAGGAGGTGACAGATGCTGACCTATGGCCAACACTCAAAGGGGAAATAGCCTCTTATAAATCAGCCCACACTGGACAGCCCCGCCAGCAGAGCTGCCGATCAACTGTGGAGGGAGCCTCGTCGCCACCATGAATTTCTCCGGCAAGTACCAGCTGCAGAGCCAGGAAAACTTTGAGCCCTTCATGAAGGCAATTGGTGAGTGCTGACCTGGGCACCGAGCCGGCGGTCATGGCAATCAGTGTCTGAGCTGGCAGGGGGTGGCCGGTCACAGATGCAGGCTGGATGCTGGGATGGGAGGAGAGGCTCGGGCTTTCTGCAGACCAGGGCCCTGTGGAGCGTGTTCCTTTTGCAGTCACTGGCAGCTTGTGCTGGTCCTCACTGGACGAGGCCACCCACAGGCAAGTGCAAGGAGCACTGAACTAGTGTCTGATTTGGATTGAAGCCACCTCTGCTAGTAACTGTGTGACCTTGTTCATTCATTCATTCATCCAGCCAGCCATTCATTCTCCTAACGTTGATTCAAGCCCAACCATATTCTAAGCACCGTGCTGGACAGATACAAGGGACACATGACAATGAGCCCCATTTCCAAAGTCACAGTTTAGCGAGGAAAAGGAGACGAAATAAATACAATCAAGAATCTCCTAATGCTTACTGAGTGTTGACTCAGTGCCAGGCACTGTGCCAAGCCCTTGATATGCAATATCCCATTGAATCCTCAGTGAAAGAACTCTGAGTTGGGTACTATTATTTTTCCCATTTTACAGTCAAAGCAACTGAGACCTTGAGAGGTTAAGTAATCCCAACCAAGGTCACTCAGGTAGGGAGTGTTTGCACCAGGAATTGAAGCATGCACTGGCTCCCAGAGACCCCACTTTCACCTGCTGTGTCCCCCAGAGAGTTGTGCAGGAGGATGTGGTGCTCATGGGAGGGCAAGGAGAGGAGGTTTGATGGTGATGAAGGTGAGCCTTGGCTAACCTTGGAAGATGAGCAGGTGTCCACTAGGGGACTGGAAAAGGGGATGGTACTCCCGGTAGAGGAAGCCTTATGTGACAAGGAAGGGCGCCAAGAGGGAGAAGGGTGGGAAAGACAGCAAAGACAGAGGGAGGAGGAACTTCAGGGCCAGCAGAGAGCTTGGATCTACTGTAGGGTAAGTCATGCCACCTCTCTGTGGCTCACATCCCTCACCTGTGCAACAGGACACCCCCGCCCACCCCACCCACTATCAATGCACGTGGGTTTGTAAACCTCAATTCATATGACACCACAGACATGATCTAAAATTTGTAAAGCTCTGTCCCAGGGCAAGGGACTCCTGATACCTCCTCTTCGAGAGCCTTGCCAGCAGAGGTCGAAATAGGATTGGGTGGACAGATGTCGACCAGGACAGGCCCAGTTGGTGCATGTTGCTCTGGCATACTAGAACCTCCAACCCCATGTCTCACTCTCAGGAGTGACCTGGCTTGGAAGATAAACTGTATCAGCCAACTGGAGTGTGGAGGATGAAATGCTTATACTCAAAGAGCAAATTCTCTGGGTGTTAAAAGAGGAAGAGTGAGGAAGGAGAGTGAGCAAGAACCAGGTGCTCACGACGGGAGAGGTCTTCAGCCCTAGCCGGTTTGGCTCAGTGGATAGAGCATCAGCCTGCAGACCAAAGGGTCCCAGGTTCGATTACCGTCGGGGATACGTACCTTGGTTGTAGACTCCTCCCCGGTCAGGAAGCATACAGGAGGCAACCAATTGATGTGTTTCCCTCACATTGATGTTTCTCTCTGTCTTTCCCTCTATCTTCCTCTCTCTCTAAAAAAATCAATGGGAAAATATCCTCTGGTGAGGATTTAAAAAAAAAAAAAAAAAAGACAGGAGAGGTCTTCAGGCCAGAAGAGTGTCTTCTTTATAAACCAACTGACAAGATGGTGAGAGGGCCATGGCAGGTCAAGTCGGGCCACTGACCTTTTCTTTCAAAGGTCAAGGCCCATGTTACTCACAGGACTCCATACCTGTGGCCTCCAGGGAGATACAGCACCTCCCTCTCCCCCTCCGTACTGCAAACTTTCTCTGTGGCCACTGCCTGGCAACTCCCACCTCTGCCATCTCTAAACCTCAGATGGTTTCCACCAGGTCTGCCTGACGACCTCATCCAGAAGGGGAAGGACATCAAGGGAGTGTCGGAGGTCGTGCAGAATGGGAAGCACTTCAAGCTCACCGTCACCACCGGGTCCAAAGTGATCCAGAACGAGTTCACCCTGGGGGAGGAGTGCGAGCTGGAGACCATGACTGGGGAGAAGGTCAAGGTAGGAGATGCCCCTCCAGCCACACTCTGCTTCTGGAACTTTTCTTGGAGCTTGGTCCCAGGGCTTCCTCCCTCGAGGGTCACACCTCACAATTCCCACCATGGATGCCCTATCTCTGAACTCACTTCTGGGGTGAGAGGCAGAGAGACAAAGTCAGCTCTTGGGGAAGAAGCTCTTAGGGAAAACTTCCCTAAGGACTGATGATGGGGGTGGGCTGGCCCAAGAATCCGAGCTCTCCCAATGCGGAGGAACTGGCGGAACCATGCATACAGCCAGGGACTAAGTCCCAGGTTCTTCCAGGCCCAACAGTGGGCAAGTGGGGGTCAGTGAAAAACCCTTCACAGAGCCCTGGGTCTCCTTGAGTCCAAATTAAACTGGCTTTGCTGGGCTTCGAGCCAGTGGTCCTGGGGAGAAGCTTCCTGGAGGATGTGCTGGCAACCCCAGAATACCAAACCTTCAGGGGTGATCCCAGAGCTCCCAGCCTCAGCTACCTCAGCTGTAAAACAGGCATCGTCACCCTTCCCAGACTGAAGGCAGGGCCACATCCCTCCCGCTGGGCTGTGGCTCAGGTGTGTAATGAGCGCTGGGTGTGGGCTGTATGAGCGTCAGCAGGCGCTGGCATGGAGATCCAGGCACTGGGCTGCCCGCCACCAGGAGCCTCTCTTCCTTCCTTAGAAACTCCACCCACCCCAGCCCGGCCAGCACTGCTGAGCAGCCACCTCCATTCCTTCCCTTCAGACAATTTCGTGCATTGGGCTTATTTTGGTATTTTTACCTCTTCTGATCAGTCTTTATTTCTGCTTCTCCAGATACAACACTACAGGTCAGGAAATCTGTGATAAAATTTAGGAAGAAAAATCCTTTCCATGTGCCCATAGGAAGGGGCGCGTGGTCATGTGTTTTACCACAGACCTTTTCTGATTGTCCATTTTGGAGGAAAATTTTTAACCTTGGCCGGTGTCTTCTGCTCCCTATTTCCTCTTCCTGGGCTTCTGTTGCCTCTCCCTGGATGCATAAAGCTTGAGCAGGAGACCCCAATAAGAACGACAAGCATGCTGGAATGTGCTCTCCCAACTGGCCAGTTCTTAAATCTTGCTACCACCTCTCTCTATTAGCTTGGAGAATTGAGATTTTACTCAAGTTTACCTTAGTGTTTTGAGCCAGTTAAGTGTTGTATTGCTGATTTCTAGATCACCTAGCATAAATTTAAAAGTCTGGCTAAGGATACCCTGACAGTTTCTTCTAGTTATTTTCTTTTAAGTAAATTCTTTAATGTTTTTATTGATTTTAGAGAGAGGAAGGGAGAGGGAGAGAGAGATAGAGATAGAAACATTAATGATGAAAGAGAATCATTGATTGGCTGCCTCCTGCACACTCCCCACTAGGGATCAAGCCAGGCATGTGCCCTGACCAGGAATTGAAAGGTTCATAGGTCGACGCTCAACTGCTGAGCCACATCAGCCAGGGCTTCTTTTAGTTTTTAAATACAATTCACTTCTATTAGGAGTCAGAGAGCTGGGAGATTGGCTTCTATAAAGAGGAGTGGTGGGTTGTTGTAAGCAGAGACCCATGCTGGGGACCCAACCTCCTTAGCAAAGGCCTTGCTCCCTGCCAGACCCTTCCTCACGGGCCATCTCTTCTGTCCCCTGCAGGCAGTGGTGCAGCTGGAAGGTGAGAATAAACTGGTGACATCTTTCAAAGGCATCAAGTCCGTGACGGAACTCAATGGAGACACAGTCATCCACGTAAGTTGCCACTCTGAGCTGCGGCTCCCAGTGCTTGAGGGGAGAAGTGCGGGGCCGAGTGAGGAGCCGCCTTTCCCCCCACCTTTGCTGCTCTTCGTCTCTGCTGCACCTCCTGAGGACCCACTATGTACCAGGCAGTTGACACACATATCTGCAATCTTCCCAGCATTTTCTAAATGGGGACACTGAGGCAGCAAATAGCGAGGAAAGGCAGAGCTCGGGTTCCTCTCAGTGGAGTCTGTCTCACAGGGCTGCCACCCACAGTTGCACCACAGCACACCTTCAGGGGAACCACTCCCCTTACAGACAGGTTAGATTTACATACTTATTACAATTGTGCAGTGTCTGCCAGTCAGGAGTGTTAGTCTAGGAGTTTAGTGCATTAGGGTAGCTTTCCAACAGATCAGTGTCTAGAGGAAAGGGCACCCTTTTCTAATTCACTAGGCTCCACATGTGCGGGCAGCGGCCCCAGCTGGGGCTTCCCCACTCCCCCTGGGCTCCTTCGGGCTGTTCTTCCACCACCACATGCCTGGTCCGGATTCACCGCTCCAGCCTCCCACTTCCTTCCCTCTTCATTGCCCTACCCTTTCTTCACCAAACCTAAGTAAGATGGGGCAGGAGAGGTGCTCGGTAGGAGGAGACCCGGGGTCATGGAGAGCCACCAGCACAGCCCACCCTCCTCAGTCTCCACTGGGATTTGGCCTCGGGACACGCTCACGGGCTAGAGGGCAGGAATCCATTCATCGCCTCCTGTGTGCCTCTGATTCACAGAACAGCCCTTCCACTGACACAGAACCCACATGCGAGGCAGGCTTTGTTTGGCCAAAAGTTGGGTCCTTTTGTTGCTTTTTCTGTTGTATGACAGTGCCATGATTATTAGCCAGAGCCCTTCTCTTCTGCCTCCACACTAACCAAGAAGCCACAAAGACTTCTAAGTGCCCTACAAGCCCAGGGCAGTCAACAAATGCCTTTGCCCATTCTGCATTAATAAGGAGAATCCTATTCATGGCAGTTTTATGGCAGCTTTTGAATCTGGCACACTGCCGTGGTGTGTGCCACGTCAGCCTTGGCGCCTGGCTGCCAGCCACATCTGTCTCCGACCCAGTGCAGTGTCTCTCCATCAATGATGTCCCCTGGCTCTTCCTTGCCCCAGACTGTACTTCAGGGAGTAACAACCGGCAGGATGCTGCTCAAGGGGTCTGTCACCACTCAGTCCAAGTGGAAAAATCCCTCAACTTGGGAGAGTGTGAGAGTCAACCATGAGACATGCCGTTCCAGCCCCCACCCGGGCACATTCACAGCAGCTCAGGGAGGCACCAGCAGGGGAGCAGAAGAGGATCAGTCCTGGGCTTAGCCTTGACCAATGTGCTTCAACACTCTCCGTCTCTTCAAGTCCTCACATCTCCAGTGAAGAAGGAGGCAGGATGAGGGGTGTAATAGACAGGCTGACCTGTCCAAGGTCATCGACAATGAGTTGTAGAACCAAGGTTCAAACCCAAATCTTTCCATTCCATTCCATTGCTGCAGAAACTAAGAGACTCCTTTTTAATGCTAATGACATTGCCACAGTCTTGTTCAAGAGCATCAGTGGGAGGATGGGGTGGGGGGAAAAGGGGACATGCCTCAAAATCTCAAAAACTGATGAGCCCAAGAAATGCAGGGGTTTTATATGCTTCGAAGCTTTGGAGGAAATTGGGCCCTACCTGCTATGTTCCAGGCTGGGTTCCTCGGTGTTTCCATATACGTGTGTCCTTGCTACTCAACATGTGTTTGGTACATAGTAGGCACTCAATCAAACTTTGAGAAATGGGATTGGACAAAACTGGTTTTGATGGTCACGCTCTAACAGTCATTAATGTAGAAAAGACTTCAGTAAGAGTCAGGACAACTCTCCACATGAGGAAGGAAAGTGACAAAAAGTTGGCCTGGGATTTTAGAAAAGATTGCCAACCCTTTCTCTGGTCCTATAAAAAACAGAGGACTCCTTGGGCTGTTACATATGATAGCATATTTACAGCTGTTTTGATGACTTAGTCATCTTTTACAATTCAACATCAGAGGTTAGATTGCATACTTATTACAATTTTGCAATCATGCAATCATACTTATTGCATGATTTCTTTTCTGACTTTCAGACCATGACATTGGGTGACATTGTCTTCAAGAGAATCAGCAAGAGAATTTAGACATCTGCACTTCATATTCTTTCACTGTGTAAAATTAATGTAATAAAGTAAACTTTGTTTTAAAAAAATGTCTTTGCTTCTTGGTGGCCTCTCGTGGATGCTGTTATTGACATCAGTAAGCACTGACCACCTATATTTTCATAAACTTTGATAACCTGCACATTCCATCCTCATGGGGTCAGGTCTGAAGCAGACCCCAGGCTGCCCACTTGGGCGATGCCACAAGGAACATGAAATGTGGCTGGATTTGTAGAACAGCCCTAATGACCTTTCCTAGGAGTCGGGGCAAATGGATATACAGTGTGCTGGCCCAAAGGGAAGGGTGGGCCCCTGTGGGGACAGAGAGTGTGGCCACAGTGGCCTCACCCACCAGTGGACATGAACAAAAAGAGCAGGCGCTGGCCCACCAATGAACAATTACCCACCTGGGGGAGGGCTGAGTGAGGAGCTTAGCAAGGGGTGCCAGAGTCAACAGAGGAAGCTCAGAAGGAAATTCCCTACATGCAATGAGCAGAGGCAGACTGTGGGAGAAGAATGATTTCTCTGAACAGTTCCTGTACCAGGCTCTGGTAGTTGTTATGGGTTAAACTGCATCTCCCCCAAATTTGCATATTAAAGTCCTAACCCTCATTACCTCCAGAATGTGACCTTATTTCAAAATAGGGCCATGGCAGATGCAGGGAGTCAGGTTAACGTGAGGTCACACTGGGGTATGGTGGGCCTAACCCAATACGCTGGTGTCCTTAGTAAAAGGGGGAATTAGGACAGAGACACCTCACAGGGAGCACACAGCGTGAAGGCAGGAGGTGTGCTGTCCCACGCCCAGGACCCACCAGAAGCTGGAGCGGGGCCTGGAGCAGGTCCTTCCCTCGAGCCCTCAGAGGCAGCGCAGCCTGGCCAGCACCTTGCTCTCAGATGTCTGGCCTCCAGACACCCTGCTGTGCTGTAAGGCCCAGTCTGCAGCAGTTTGTTATGGCAGCCCCAGCCCTGGCAAAGTCACAGTGTTCATTCCCCAACTTCAAAGAGCTAGCCGATCCTCCGACATTTCCATCTTCCTCCAACTCCCAGCCCCCAGAACTTGGCCAGCTCCCAGAA
>NW_005871502.1:633170-635912 GCF_000147115.1 Myotis lucifugus
CTGTTCATCAGTTTATTTTGTTACTTAGATTCCACATATGAGTGCGATCATGTGATACTTGTCTTTCTCTGACTGACTTATTTCTCTGAGCATCATACTCTCCAGGTCCCTCCAGGCTGTCTCAAAGGGTAAGAGATTCTTTTTTCCTGCTGCATAGTATTCCATGGTATAAATGTACCACAGCTTTTTTATTCACTCATCTACTAATGGGTACTTGGGCTGTTTCCAGATCTTAGCTATTATAAATTGTGCTGCTATGAACATGGGGGTGCATATATCCTTTCTGATTGGTGCTTCAGGTTTCTTAGGATATATTTCTAGAAGTGTGATCACTGGGTCAAATGGCAGTTCCATATTTAATTTTTTGAGGAAACTCCATCCTGTTTTCCGTAATGGTTGCACCAGTCTGCATTCCCACCAGCAGCAGAACACTTTATTCTGATATTTCTGATCACCAAGTGTGTGTGTGTATGTGTGTGTGTGTGTGTGTGTTGGGGGGGTGGGGGGGGGCGGCGGGGCGGCGGGGTGCGGCAGAAGAGAATGTTACCCACACCAAGCAATTTTAGGACACCAGCTGGGTATGCTACAATTTAACTCAGTTCTGACACTGTCTACCTGGAGATAGTGTCAGATCCCACAGGTGAAGGGCTCAGTCCCGTGAGAACGCCACCCTCCCACACAGGTTAGAGCCAATCGCAAGTAGTAGGCCCCAGGTTACCCACCGCTTCTGTCCGACTTGGCTAGAAATGACCTCTTCCACTTGGGATCCGACTATTTGCTAGAATAGCTCACAGAACTCAGGGACACACTCACATTCATCTGTTTATTAAAGGATACGATAATAAAAAAATAAAAATACAGGTGAACAGCCGGATGAAGACATGCAGGGGCGGTCTGGGAGGGTCTGAGCATAGGAGCCTCTGTCCCTGAGGAGTTGGGGGTTGTCACCCCCTCAGTACATAAATGTGTTCACCATCCTGAAAGCGCTGAACCCCATACTATTGGGGTCCATGGAGGCTGCCCCATGGCATGATCCAGTATTAACTCCATTTCTAGCCCCTTTCCCTCTCTGAAGAAGTGGGAGGTGGAGCTGAAAATGACAACCTTGGTCTTTCTCACTGCTTCCTCTTTCTGGGGACCTGAACCCATCAGGAGCCACCTGGGAGCCTGCCCCAAGTTCCCTCATGGGATCAAAAAAGGCTCCTCGTGTTCTTATGACTTGAGAATTAGGAGGGTTCCAGGAGCCCTGTTTCAGAGACTGAGGATGGAGACCAAATACGTTTTTCTTATTATAAATCACAATACCTTGCCCTAACAGGTTTGGCTCAGTGGATAGAGGCCTGCAGACTGAAGGGTCCCAGGTTCGATTCCGGTCAAGGGCATGTACCTTGGTTTCGGGCACATCCCCAGTAGGGGGTGTGCAGGAGGCAGCTTATCGATGTTTCTAACTCTCTATCCCTCTCCCTTCCTCTCTGTAAAAGAATAAATAAATAAATAAATAAATAAATAAATAAATAAATAAAATATATTTTTAAAAAATAAAAATAAATCACAATACCTTAGTAAATGAATGAATTAACAAGTGAATCTGTCACATTTCCCGCTCCTCTTTTCAACTTCTAGATTTGAAACCCAATTACTTGTTACTTAGATTATTTCACAATCAACCTAGGGCATCTCTCTCTCTCTCTCTCTCTCTCTCTCTCTCTCTCTCTCTCTCCCACCTGCAAGCCTCCACCCTGCTCATAGCCATCTTCCTCATAAACAGAGCTGCTCCTATACTTCCTGGTTCATTGTCCAGCACATAAGGGTCAAACTCCTAAACCTGCATTCAAGTCTCTGTACCAGGGGTCAGTCAACTCTGTACAAACCTAGAAAGAGAACAGTGTCTGTCACCACCCTCAGTTATGCTGGCAGCACAGAAACAGCCACAGATAGTACACAAATGGGTGTAGCTATGTTTCATAAGACTTGACTTATGGACGCTGAAATGTGAATTTCATGTCGTTTTTATGTTATAAAGTCATCAAGTTCTTTTGTGTTTTTTTAATCATTTAAACATCTGAAAACCATTCTTAGCTCATACATTGTACAGAAGCAGGCGGCAGCCACCTCTGAGCCATGGACGGGAGCTTGCCGACCCTTGCTCCATCATAGCTGCCCCGCCTTATCTAGCTTCGCTCCCTTTCCTGTAACATGCACACCAGCCAAGCCACACAACCTCTCGGTCCCCTGGTGATTTAAGTGCCACCTCCTGCAGGAAAGCGTCCTGCCCTGTACATCGGCATTTGATCTGCACCGTTCTTGTGGAATGAAGTTCTTCCTGCCTTCCCCTATAGCAGCGGTTCTCAACCTGTGGGTCGCAACCCTTTGGGGGTCGAATGACCCTTTCACAGGGGTCGCCTAAGACCATCGGAAAACACATATATAATTACATATTGTTTTGTGATTCATCACTATGCTTTAATTATGTTCAATTTGTAACAATGAAAATACATCCTGCACATCAGATATATACATTACGATTCATAACAGTAGCAGAATTACAGTTATGAAGTAGCCACGAAAGTAATTTTATGGTTGGGGGTCACCACAACATGAGGAACTGTATTAAAGGGTCGCGGCACTAGGAAGGTTGAGAACCACTGCCCTATAGTGTTCTCATGCCTGTGCCTTCCTTCTCCCACGGGGACCAGGGTCTGGGAAAGGGAAAGCATTCTTTCAGGAGCTAGGCAGACTTAA
>NW_005871502.1:636122-664894 GCF_000147115.1 Myotis lucifugus
GGTAAGTAACTTGAATTGTAGAAGACCTTCTTAAGCACAGTGCAAAAACCATGAAGAAAAAGATTAATTCATTTTACCACCTCAAGCATTTTTAATTTTATATGAAAAAAGGCACCGTAAACACAATTTCAAAAAAAAAAAGCAACCATGTGGGAGAAAATATTTGTGGGTTATGTAACCGAGGTTAATAGACGGAATATAAAAACCTCCCCAAATTAATAAGAAGACCAACAAGTCAATGGCAAGGTGAGCTGAGGACATTCATGAGGAATTCACAATATGAGATACGCTTAGTGTCACAGTAACCAGGAAGGGGGAGTGTAAGATGAGATATCATTTTACAAGTCAAACTAGCAAAAGGTAAAATGATTGGTAGCATCCGGTGTTTGCAAGGGGGTGGAGCTAGGACACTCGTGCAGCCCATATGGAATACTCTTTAACGGTATTCATTACTTTTTCTCAGTGTGACTTCCCTAGCACCGAGCAATGCCACTGTTGCGTATGTCCCAGAGAAATGCTGAAACACGTGCACAAAGAAGCATATACATAAAGGTGCAACACCAAAAACGGAAAACAAATTCCCATCAGTAAGAAAAGGTTAAATCAACTGTGGAACAGCCATGCTCTGAAATAACCTCTGGTAGATGAGATTGGACATGGCAGAGCTATATGGACTGATATAGAACTACCTCTAACACAGTGGTTCTCAACCTTCTGGCCCTTTAAATACAGTTCCTCATGTTGTGACCCAACCATAAAATTATTTTCGTTGCTACTTCATAACGGTAATGTTGCTGCTGTTATGAATCGTAATGTAAATATCTGATATGCAGGATGGTCTTAGGTAACCCCTGTGAAAGGGTCATTCGACCGCCAAAGGGGTCGTGACCCACAGGTTGAGAACTGCTGCTCTAAGACAAAGCTTAATCTTTTTTATTTAAAAAAGCAAGTTTTAGAACAATATCAAACAGTGTAATATCATTCATGTAAATTTTGTTAAAATGTGAAACAAAATTATCTATTTATATAGAGACTAGAGGCCTGTTGCACGAAAAGATTCATGCAATAGGCCTTCCCTTCCCCTGGCTGCCAGCACCAGTTTTCCTCCAGCACCCAGGACCCAGGCCTTTGCTCTGGCCAGAGCCGCCTTCAAGCCTTCGCTGCCCCACCCAGCCGCCCCGGGTCGGGTCGCACTCGGGACGCCCGCCCCCCCAGGTCGCAGATAGCAGGCCCGGATGGTGGCGGGGCAGGCAGGATGGCACTGTCCCACCCTGCCTGCAGTATGCAAATTAGCTGCCATCTTTGTTGGCGGTTAATTTGCATATCATGCTGATTAGCCCATGGGAGGCATAGCGAAGGTACGGTCAATTACCATGTTTGTCTAGTATTAGATAAGATACATATACAGGGTGTGTGTGTGTGTGTGTGTGTGTGATAATGGGTGGTTATATAATGGCCATTATCCTACAGTGGGAACAGGAATTAGGTGGGAGGTCAAGAGAGCTTTCTGCATTATTTATATTGTTTGAATCTTTTCCAAGGAAGTAATTTTGTGGAACTATTTTTTTTTTAATGAGCAATGATTTTTTTTAAAAAGCAGATGATGTAAAGTAAAAATATTGGGCTTCAAGATATTGTTCAACTAATCTATGATTTTCTATCTCAGTTTTCTCATCTGTAAAATGGGCAATACAATATCTTCTCTCTTTTATAAGGAGCCTATGAAACAATGCAAATACCATCCAAGTGAAACATGTTATTATTGCCACTTGGATTCCTCAGGGAACTGCAGTGGGTTTGACATTCAGACCATGAGCAGAAGCTCTATTATGCCCAGAGGAACATCGGTGAGTGGATGAAGGGGCACAGAGAGGAAAAGCAGTTTGCCTGGGTCTACCCAGCTGATAAATGGTGAAGCGGAGGTCCTTGGACTCTCAAGACACAGGAGGAGCGAAATGGTAGAAACACGGTACCTCAGCCAGGCCTCTAGGGAGCTGAACAAACCCCCAGTCTCCTCCTAACTGGGAACACGCCGGGTTTAGAAGGGGATTGTTTGTATGTTTTCTCCTGAAAAGGAGAACACATTTTAAATGCTGAACTTAGATCTTGTACAGGTGCCCGACGCCTGCTTTGAGTAAATTGAGTAAACAGCTGCTGGTTGTATCAGCTATTTTTACCTTGACCCACTTTTCCCTCCTGACCCTTCTGCCTTCTCTGTCCGGCTGTTCTGTGTACATTCCACCAACAGAGGGCGCTCCTTCTCAAAGCCAATTGATTTGAGAAGAGCCAGTTTGGGTGTATATATCCACACAAAAGTAGACATTTCTGTGTGGTTTCTTCTTCTTCTTTTTAAAATATATTTCTATTTATTTCAGAGAGGAAGGGCGAGGGAGGGAGAGATAGAAACATCAATGATGAGAGAGAATCATTGATCGGCTGCCTCCTGCACACCCCATACTAGGGATCAAGCCCACAACCCTGGCATGTGTCCTGACAGAGAATCGAACCATGACCTCCTGGTTCATAGGTCGATGTTCAACCACTGAGCCATGTTGGCCTGGCTTTTCTTCTTCTTCCTGTTTTCAACTGTTTGCCATTAGAGTAAAGAAAGTGATTTTTTTCTTTTTTGTGGGTAGGGGGCTCTCAGTCCATACTTAATCTTCAGAGCACTTTTCTATACATACTCGAGGCATAGAGTGACCACCTATCTTTTTCTAGTTCTTACCAGAAAAACGTGGAGACGTGGAATTTATTTATCTGCTTTACAACCTAGCCTCATTAAGCCAAGTCAGGGCTGGGCGGCACTCAGCTCTGAGGACACAATGATCCCTGGGAGACTTGCCAACTTGCAGTCTAGCAGGGAGTCCAACCCATAATCCACATGGTGACAGCATGATCCGTGCCATGACGCCAGTATGAGCAAGCTCCAGAGGCTGCCTGGCCAGATCTTGGGGAGCTAGGTAGGTGGTGAGGTGGTGAGTAAAGGTCTGGAGCAGCAGTTCTCAACCTGTGGGTTGCCAACCTGTGGGTCACCACCCCATTGGGGGTCGAACGACCCTTTCACAGGGGTCGCCTAAGACCATCGGAAAACACATATATAATTACATATTGTTTTTATGATTCATCACTATGCTTTAATTATGTTCAATTTGTAACAATGAAAATACATCCTGCATATCAGATATTTACATTACGATTTATAACAGTAGCAAACGTACAGTTATGAAGTAGCAACGAAAATAATTTTATGGTTGGAGGTCACCACAACATGAGGAACTGTATTAAAGGGCCGTGGCCTTAGGAAGGTTGAGAACCACTGGTCTAGAGGGAAGTGAGGAGTGAGTTCAGATATAAACAAGTTGAGTATGAATGGCCTGAACACCTAAAACCACGAGGAAAGCAATAGTCTTCCATTCAAGAAACACACACTCTAACAAGACAGACGGTGAGCAAAATGCAAAGGACTGTCTTACAAGGCCAAATGCAAATGCCAGTTAAGGTCACAAACATGTAGCTGGGATTCCAGCTGCTGCTTCAAACTGCAGTTCCCTGCGCTGCCCCAGCTCTTTGCCGTACCCAGGAAGGTGCCGGGTCTACAGGGGGATTCCACGTGGGCCACACCTGCCCAGGACTGGTGGGCAGGGGAAGCACGGAGACTGGCTGTGGTGCGCTGAGTGAGAACTTAGAAACCCTGACTTGGTGAATGAGGAAGAGAAAAAGGCCGATGGGCCGTGGCTGTCAGTGTGACGGATAAGAAGGAAGCGTCGTTCTCCTGGGGCCTGGGCATCGGGACTCCAGTCCCAAGTCTTCTGCTCGGAGGCTTGCAGCTGTGCCTGCACGACTGGTCTGAGGGCTTGAGAGCAAGCCTGTTGGGTGGCAGAATGATGGCCTCCATGTGCGAACGCCGGGACCTGTGAATATGTTACCCTGCATGGCAACAGAGATTTTGCAGATGTGATTAGGTAAGGACCTCAGAGGAGGTTATCCGGGTGATCCCAGTGGCCCCAATCTAGTCACAAGTGTTCTTATAAGTGAAAGAGGAAAGCAGCAGGAGGGTCAGAGAAGGAGGGATGCAATTGCTGGCTGGGGGGCCACAGCCAAGGAAGGGGAGCATTCTAGAAGAAGCTTTTAGGAACTGAAAAAAGCAAGAAACAGATTCCTGCCCTGGCCAGTTTGCTTAGTGGTTAGAGCATCGACCCGTGCGCGGAAGGGTTGCAGGTTCAATTCCTGGTCGAGGGCAAGTACCAGGGTTGCAGTTTGCACTCCGCCCCCAGTGGGGGCATGTGCAGGAGGCAATCAATCAATGTATCTCTCTCACATCAATGCTTCTCTCTCTTTCTCTCTTTCCCCCTCCTCCCTCCTTTCCACTCTTTCTCTCTCTCTCTCTCTCTCTCTCTCTCTCTCTCTCTCTCTGAAAAGCAATGGAAAAAATATCCTTGGGTGAGAATCAACAAACAAAACAAAAAAAGAAAAAATAAATAGATTCCTCCCCTACAGCCTTCACAGCTCTGCTGACACCTAGATTTCAGACCCATTTGGACTCCTGATCTAGAACAATAAACTAATAAATCTGCATTGTTTTAAGTCACTAAGGTCATGGTGATTTGTTATAATGAAAGGCAACTCCTAAAGACACCTGAGAAACTGTGCCTGGACCAGAATGTTCTGCGACCAAGCCCTGTGAGGTGGAGAGGCCAAGGCTGACAGGGAGGACTAAGTTCATGCCGGAGTTAGTGAGCCCAGGTGTTGGCTGTGGTCATGCTACACGTGGGTGGTGCCTTTCTGAGCTTGATGAGCGCTCCTGGACAACCTGAGACCCGGTGGTTTGTATGTAATGCTGCGCCAGGAGGGAACCAGGGGTTTCAAGAAGTGCTGTTTACCTTCATGCCCTGAGTGTCCATCATTCACCAGTGTGCACACGGTGGTCCAGAAGCGTGCACCTCTGACTGCCCTCAGAGGTGCTACTCTCTCTTCTGTGCCCCAACTACATGGATTCCCTGCACCCCATAGAGAATTCCCCCAATAAGTGGCTATATCTGGACCTTAGTAGTTATGTCTGTCAATGCATTGGTGGCTTAGTCTGAAGGGTATGAATCAGAGGTTTTACACTGGTTTGTTATGACCTGGGGATAGAGGTTTCAGAATGCAGATTTCACTCCAATTTAAGTGAAGACTTCTTTAATGGTCTCTATCCATTCTTCTACTTCCATGTAGCAAACCCCATTTTTACAGACTGAAACACGACCAATTAATGTGTTCTTCCAAAGTTAAGCCAATTACCATGGTGTAAATATTCCCACCACGGCCAATGTCATGGTATCAATGTGACGTTGATGAATGCAGAGTTGGGAAGAGATGTGTACTATCAGCGCTCACAGGCTGGTAAGAGATGGTTCCAGCATACACTGTTTATCTCTACCCTTTACCTTCACTTTCTCATTAGGAGAAGGAACACCCCAACAGCGGCAAGGTTGGGATGCTCACGGAGCGCTTATGATGGGCCAGGCACTCTTCTAAGGACTTCACATTTAAAACATTTAATGCTTGCCCGCCCAGTGTGGCTCAGTAATTGAGCTTCAACCTATGAACCAGGAGGTCGTGGTTCAATTCCCAGTCAGGGCACATGCCTGGGTTGCAGGCTTGATCCCCAGCAGGGAACATGCAAGAGGCAGCCAATCAATGATTCTCTCTCATCATTGATGTATCTATCTATCTATCTATCTATCTCTTCCTCTCTGAAATCAATAAAAAATATTTTTTTAAAAATAAAATATTTAGCCCTAACCAGTTTGGCTCAGTGGATAGAGCGTCGGCCTGCGGACTGAAGGGTCCCAGGTTCAATTTCAGTCAAGGGCATGTACCTTGGTTGCGGGCACATCCCCAGTAGGGGGTGTGCAGGAGGCAGCTGCTCGATGTTTCTCTCTTATCGATGTTTCTAACTCTCTATCCCTCTTCCTTCCTCTCTGTAAAAAATCAATAAAATATATTTTTTTTAAAAAATTAATTAATTAAATATTTAATTCTCACAGCAACTCTGTGTGGTGGGTAGAAATGAGGAAACTGGAGCATGGGTGAAATTACCAGTCTGAGCTAAGAGCTTGTGATATAAACTTAATCTGTTTCAGTGTCCATAATCTTAAAAACTACACTAAATTATTCTCTAAAACTGCACTAATACAGTAGCCACTAGCCACATTGGCTATTTTAATTGAAATTAAATAAAATTAAAAATTCAATTCCTCACTCATACCGGACATATTTCAAATGCTGGATAGTCTCATGCTGCTAGTGGCTACTGTATTGGGCAACACAGATATAATACATTTCCATCATCACAGAAAGTTCTATAGACAGTGCTGCCATAAATAGATTGTCAGAAAGAAAGAAGCCACACATATCTGTCTGGAAACAGTGGATTTAATGGCCTTTGTTGATGGCTGTAACATAAAAACTCAAAATACACAGTCCTTGTCTCTTCTGCTCTGAGATAAGTAAGTTCATTCACTTATTCATTCATTCATTCAACACGCATTAACTGAGCACCTACTATGTTTCAGGACCTGTGCTAGGTTCTGGGATGGAAAGATGAATAAAGGGACACAGCTCCTGCACTCCAGGAGCTCACAATCTGATAGAGGAGGCAGACAATTAAACTGCCATGAGGAGAGAGTTATGATGGGAGATTCGAGGGTAATACCAGAGACCCAGGCAGCCAGCTGAATTGAAGGCATTCAGGGAAGGCTTCACACAGGGGGTGATTTCCAAACCGGATGCTGAAAGATGAATAGGAGTTGGCAGGTTTTAGCTGTTTTAGGTAGGAAAGTCAGAGAGGCATGGAGAGCATGGGTCACTCAGGGACCGGGGAGTGAGTGGGTTTGACTGGAGTCTAGGATGCCACAGAAGCAGAAGTCAGGTGTTCTCGGTGGCGTGCTGAGGAGGGACAGATGTTGGGGAGGGGAGATAGGGAGAGAAAGAGAAAGAATTTTATTCTGGATGTGCTGAGTTTGATGTGCCTGCAGAACATTCAAGAGGGTGTGTGGGGACGGAGCTGAAGAGCAGGGTTGGGAAATACGGATTTAAGACCATCAAACCAAGGGCCTGGCGAACTCCTGCAGGGAGCGTGTGCAGACTGCGATGAAAATAAAGTGAGAGTGAGCACGATGAACAAAACCAACTATGGGAAATGCCACATATCAGGGAACGTGGAGGAACAGGGACCGAGGGAGACTGAGAAACCACATCAGAGCATCAGCATGGGGAAGTAGTGTTCCAGAAATCAGCGCTGGGAGTGTCAACTGATGCAAAGATGCCAAGAATCGCAACAACCAAAAAAGGCCCTCTAGAACTGACTTTGGTAAAATCTCTTCTAGTGGCGTTCAGGAAGCCAGCCTGCAGTGGCTTCAGGAAGAAATTAAAAGTGAGGGAAAGAAGATGAGCCCTGGCCAGTTTGGCTCAGTGGATAGCGTGTCGGCCTGCGGACCAAAGGGTCCTGGTTTGATTCATATCAAGGGCACATACCTGGTTGTCGGCTCCTCTCCGGCCCTGGCCCTGTTGGGGGCTCGTGCAGGAGGCAACCAATTGGTGTGCTTCTCTCACATCGATATTTCTCTCTGTCTTTCTTTCCCTCTTCTACTCTCTAAAAATCAATGGGAAAATATCCTCTGGTGAGGATTTTTAAAAAAGAAAAAGAAAGAAAAGAAAAGGGAAGAAAAGAGAAAAGGAGATAACTATGGGAGACAAACCCTTTAAAAACTACTCAGCTGTGAACATTATTACTGCCGGTCACCCCCAGCATGTTTACTGACTGCACTCAGGAAGCTAGAAACATGTCAAGGATCCAGGGTGGAGAAGGAGTAATAGGTGAAGCCGGGCCCAAGACAGAGGGGAGGAAGGAGCCCAGAGCACAGGTCCACTGGTGTGAGAAGGAGGGGTGGGTGCAGGCATGGCGTGTGTGACTGTAGGAAGAGGAAATTGAGGGAATCCAGGTACTTATATGTGTTTCCAAGTGTCTCCCGCAGTTTCACCCTGAAAAGACTTCTCCCATCCTTGTCACCCAAACACTGACTATCCCAGACCACGGGTGAGACCAGCAGCCCCAGAGACACCTGCACAGTTGGGTGAGCAGCCACCTGAGGCTCCAAGCACCAGCCACCCTCAGCTCAGATGTGATCCCCTCCGTGATAGCCCACACTGCGTATACACACACACACACACCGGACAGGCCCGCTACTGCTCCCCTCTCTCCACACGGCTTACATTGCATTATGATTACAGGGCACTTTCATTGTCTGCTTACATTTTGCCTCCCCAGCTACTCTTGGAACTTCTTTATCTCTAGGGCCTATAAATACTTGTAGGATGAGTTGAGCTATAGGATGAATTAAATTGAATTAAGCAGAGTTGAAATGAACCAACATGACACTGAGGAACCCAGAGCAGTACATTCCCATAGCAACAGGGTTGAGCAATACTCTAACTTCCCCATCAAGGGTCTTCCCAGAAGCCCACTCCCTCCAGAATGTCTCCCCAGTTCCTGAGCCACAGTGCCTCCCCCCGCAACACACACACACACACACACACACACACACACACACACACACACACACCCCAGGCAGGTCCTCATTGCTTCTTATGGAACAGAGATGGCACCGGCTCGCTGCTGGGCTCAGCCATGACCTGCATGGGCTGGTTGTTCAGGGCAGCCTCGCGCATCTTGCGGTACATGAACTCGTTCTGGTGGAACAGGCGCAGCTCCATCTCCGTCTGCATCCGCATGGCCTGTGGGACGCAGACATACCAGGAACAGTGATGACAGGCCCCAGGACATGGTGGCGCTGGCCTCCCTGGGCCCTTTTGGAAAAGGCAGGCAATGGGGTAAATGACTCCCAGTCACCAAGATTCGACGGTGCCCCCTCAGAGGATACATCCAGGCCTAGGGTCCTGGCCGTGGGTCAGCTTGTTAGGGAGTCCGGCCCCTGAGAGAGTAGCTGAGGGGTTGTTCCCAGGAACCGTCAAGTGGAGATCTAGATTTGAACCCTGGCCCCTGCACTGGGTCCCACCTTATGCAAGTAATTGAATCCCTTCAGCCCTTGGTTTCCTCGTACATGAAAGGGATAAGATGCCTTCCTACTTCCCAATAGATCAAGAAAATGACAGTATGTGACACACACAAGGAAGTTCTCACTTCCCCATGTGTTCTTTTAAGAAATACTTATCGCCCAGCCAGTGTGGCTTAGTGGTTGAGCATCCACCCATGAACCAGGAGGTCATGGTTCAATTCCCAGTCAGGGCACATGCCCAGGTTGCAGGCTCAATCCCTCGTAGGGGGTGTGCAGGAGGCAGCCGATCAATGATTTCTCTCTCATCATTGATGTTTCTATCTCTCTCTCCCTCCCCCTCTTCCTTCCTCTTTCTGAAATCAACAAAAACATATTTTCTTTAAAAAGCATACTTAACAAGCGCCAGACATCGCTGAGGGGCTAAGGTTGCAGCAGTGAATAAAATGGGCAAAATCTCTGCCTTTGACAAGCTTAAATCACTAGACATGAAGTCTGTCTCCTCACACACTTGATGACACCGAGTCTTTTATCTCCCCCACACTGCACTGTCTGAGGACAGCTCCTTGAACTCGGTCACTCTTGAATAAACCAGCCCTTCAAAGCACAGAGGAAACCAGCAGAGGATGAGAGCATGCCATGTGCCAGGCACGGTTCTCAGTGCTGTTCACACATCAAGTCATTGCACCCTCCTTACAGCCCTCTCCTCTTCCTCCGGTTTACCAACGAGGAGACTGAGGCCCACACATGCAATATTTGCAGTCACATGGCTAGAAAGTGGGGAAGCTGGAACTCAGTCCCAGCAGTCTGCTTCTAGTCTGTGCTCCCCAGTCCACTCATTCTGTAATGCACATTTCGTCACGTGCATAGCTACACACACACACACACACACACACACACACACACACACACCATTATCTAGGTTTTCTCAGTCAAGCTTGGAGCATCTCAGGTTTCAAGTCTCAGCTTGTCATCCACCGGCTATTTGACTATGAACAGCTTACTCCCCTTCCCTGGGCCTCAGTTTCCTCATATGTAAACAAGGGGAGTGAGCTAAAGCCTTTGTGAGCTGCCTTCAGGTCTCGCAGGCAATCTAGGGACTTTCCCAGAGCAGAGTTCAGAAGTCAGCTCTCATCCTCAGAGAGCTCAGAGCAGGCAGGGGGGCCCGGCGTCAAGGTGCTACTTGCCTCTAAGTCCTTGGTAATTGGGTGGGTGGGTCCGTGTGTCACCAGGAGAATGGCATAGGCTTTGCAGATCATACCGTGCCCCACCTCAATGTTACCAGCATGCCAGTTGGTCAGCCCCGCCCGCATCACGGCCATGCCCAGCTGGGCATTGTTGGGGTGGTAGAGCTTCCTGTAGAGGCAATAAATAATCATAACTCATAATCCCAGCCTCCCTTACATCGGCAGAGTATTTGACATGTTATCAAGAGCTGTCATTGAAGTCCGTCTGCTTTCCCACCAGTGCCACCATCTGCAGCCCACTGGGAGGGGACTGAGGCGCAGACAGGTGGGAGGTGGCCAGAACCCCACAAAGGGAAGCTGTAAGAGCTGAGACTTTCATCTGAGTCTCTGAGCCACATCGTCTTGGGGAAAAGGAATCAGGATTGTACTCTGAACGTTACTACGGGAACCTGGGAGCTCTCTGGTGCACCCAGCCCTCTCCTGGGAAAGCAGTAGAAAGGCCAAAGGGAAAAGGTTAACAAAAATGTCCTTCTTGGGGCAGAATTGCATTTTTCCCTCCCTGGCACCTTCTTAACAGAGCTTCCTTTTAACGTGTTATATAGTTTTCCCACATTTTATTTATGAGTAACATCCTCCCCGCAAAAATGAACCTTCTTGTGCCAATGTGGTCATGTAGCCAGATACACAAATGCACATGCCACTGTGAACAGGGAGGACATTGGCAGAGGGAAGGCAAGGACATTCTATTTTATACTTTACAATTTTAATGAACAAAAGCTCACAGGATTTTCTGTGTTGGTTGTTAGGGTGGACCCTTTCTAAACACTTAAAATCCAGCTGGACTTGGCCATCAGGAAATCAGAAGCCACCAGCAAACAATAGATGCGTTGCAGGATTCGGGAAAGACCGGGCATGACAAATGGGTTTCACCTTAGGTACCAACTCTGAGTATTTGGTCATTATTCCTAGGAGCACCATGATTAAAAGGCTCCTGTAAAGAGTCCCAATTACTGCTGTTTGCTGTGGGTTCAGGAGGGAGAGGTAGCAGCATGCGCGCCCTCTATTTGTCCTGCCTGGAGTAGACACATTTCCAAATTATCTGACACCCAGGATTGTCACCTACACATAGCCATCCACCATCCTCCTGGCGTAGTAGGAGGCCTCCTCAAACGCCTGGAGGTAGGAGAGGACCTCGGAAACGATGCTCAGCATCCTCAGCATGTAGATGTTGGTGTCAGCAAACACCGAGTCCTGCTTCTCCAGGCACTCCCGGCACAACTTCACAACCTGGAAGAGACACAGGCCTGGTCCATTACCAACACGCCATGGCACGTGCTTAATTCACATACGGGAGCCGCACAATGACATTGGACACTCCTTTGAAAGTTGAGATTGCTCACAATTTGTGATTTGAATAGCAAAATGGTCTTATTTGGTAAGATGTAGAGATGGAAAGGGAATGGCAACACGAGAAGTTTCCATATGTAAGTCAGTTGGGAGCAGAGAGTTAGGAAAGCTGTATATATATATATATCTTTATATATCTTACAACAGTGCAATGAGATAAGTACTACGAATATTCCCATTTTACCGGGTTCTCTGCTCCTACGACTCTCTACTCTGGCTGTGCTCTAGATTAACCTAGGGACCTTTTTAAAAACATCAATGTCTGGGCCTTACCCTCAGACCCATTGAAACCAAATACACGGGGGAGGGACCCTGGCCTCTGAAGTTTGTATAAGCCCTGGTGGTCCTTATGCACAGTGGGGGCGAACAATCAGGTTGTCCTGCTTGAAGTGTACAGGATGGGTAGGCCGAGAGGGAGGCTCCTGGGAAGCTGGAAGACCCATCAGGAGATCGCCCCATTGGCCTTGGCGAGAAGTAAGATGGGTCTGACCCCAATCAGCTTGAAGTCAGGCGTTTCCAACTGATTCACATGCAGACATAGGCTTGGGTTGCACTCCACAGAGTCAGATGGTCCTTAGACTGGGGTTGTTCACTGTTCTCTTCTCTTTCCCTTGCCACTCTCATGGAGAAGTGCCACACACTTCTTTCCATTTTAAGTGAATGGAAACTAACTGCTCTGAGACTCTCCCAGAGGCCCATGAGGCAACTCGGTGGGGGTGGGGCAACATATGGGCTGGCAATCAATCCATCCTGAAGGCAACTCCCTTAAACCCGTGAGCAGCGTCCAGCCCTACACCTGCCCTGGCGATTTTGAATGGAGAAAAGGAGAAAAAGCCAGAGGAATGGAGCGAGTAGAGCCCTCCTGATTGCTCTGGCTCCATTATTGTGTCTCTGACATACACTCTCCATATTGTTCAATAACACTTTGTTCATGTGACCATCTCCCCTGCCTAATAGAACTCCTGGGAGTCAAGGAGCATGTCTTGTGTGGATCACCCCAGAAAGGCCTCAAAAACGGGCAATGAATGAGTGAGTACAGGATGAAAATGAAGACCAGATACACACCTGAGTTGCTTGAAGAGCCTGGAAAAAATATGGGTTTCGGGTCCCTGTGCTTGAGGGCCAGAGGAGTCCTGGTCTCAACAAAAGGACATCTTCAGAAAAACAACCTGCTTGGTAGCCTCTCCATCTTCAGCCCACCTCATTTCCCCCCCTTTCTGCCCTCCTCCCCACCCCTATCCACCATAAAAATGAATTCTTACCTCGTGGTACAAGCCCTCGGAGCGAGCCTTGTCAATCTTTTCTAGTGTATCCTTGGAGAATTGTGTAATCTCCTTGACCACATCCTGAGAGGGCTGGGAGAAGGAGGGACACTGAGTTACAGCTTCACATAGTCGCATCTTTGACATTCAATGTAGTACAAAATTAATGCCTTCCTCCTTTTTTAAAAAAAAATATGTTTTTATTGATTTCAGAGAGAGGAAGGGAGAGAGAAACATCAATGATGAGAGAGTATCATCCATCAGCTGCCTCCTGTACACCCCCTACAGGGGATCACGCCTGCAACCTCAGCATGTGCCCTGACTGGGAAATCAAACCGTGACCTCCTGGTTCATGGGTGGACGCTCAACCACTGAGCCACACCGGCTAGGCACCTTCCTCGTTCCGAATGCTTCACTTCTATAAATGCTGTGCAAGATCCCTACAGCTTTTCCAGCTCCCTCATCATGCTTCTGACTCACGCTGTCCTTTCCATTGACCAAGCCCCAGAGCCTTGCTGCAGCCAATCATTCCTGCCCTGTGCTCATGCCTGGGCTTTGGACCCAGTGCAGAATCTGACATTGACCCCTGTTGTATTTTCTCTGGCATTTTCGATTCTTATTTTGATGGTAAATATTGATGATAAATATTTTATCATCCAAACTATTTTCCACTTTTCCTTTGTACTTCAAGTTAACCATACATACTAAAGATATCCCCTTGTTTTGTTTTGTTTTTGTCTTTGCCCAAGTCATTGATTTAGATACTGGCCAGCACAGGGCTGAAGCAGAGGCTGAGGACTTGACTAAAACTTTGTGCTCCAGTTTGCCATCGGAGTTCATGAAAGATAGCCTTTGTGGCTATGGGTATCCAAACCCTTCCAGTGTCTTACCACCCAGTTCATGTTTCCTTGTTTTCACCAAAAACATATTATGAGAGACTTTGTCAGCTGTCTCCGTGAAACAGCGGTTCTCAACCCCTTTGGGAGTCGAACAACCCTTTCACAGGGTTCACCTAAGACCATCAGAAAACACATATATAATTACATATTGTTTTTGTGATTAACCACTATGCTTTAATTATGTTCAATTTGTAACAATGAAAATATATCCTGCATATCAGATATTTACATTACGATTCATAACAGTAGCAAAATTACAGTTATGAAGTAGCAACGAAAATAATTTTATGGTTGGGGGTCACCACAACATGAGGAACTGTATTAAAGGGTCACGGCATTAGGAAGGTTGAGAACCACTGCCGTGAAATGTAGACTCATTAGGCTTACCACATTTGCCTGAGCAGTCTAGTGATATTGTAAAAAAAAAAAAAAAAAAAATAAAAAAAAAAAAAAAATTAGGAAAAGTTTATTGGCTATGCTTATCCATATTATAAGCTCTTTTCTGATTTTTTTTCCTTAGGCAAATCTGATAAAGCTTTTTTCCAAAATAAAAATAACTTTATTGTTTATTCTTACTATAAATACGCATGTGGAAGCTGTAAAAAATTAAAACATATGAAAAAAGTAGAAATCCCCAGAACCTACCCAAAGATGGACACAGCATTCTGAAGAATGTCCATGTATATATTTATATATATACACACTTTTTACAAAGTATTCCCACCAATATTTCCAGTACCCCCCTGGCACCATACATAGTTATCAAAATATTATTGACTATATTTCCTATGCTGTACTTTACATCCCTGTGACTATTTTATAACTATCAATTTGTAGTTCTTAACCCTCTCACCTTTTTCACCCATCCCCCAAGCCCCCTCCCTCTGGCAACAATTAGTCTCTTCTCTGTATTTATGGGTCTGTTTCAATGTTGTTTGTTTATTTACCTTGTTCATTAGATTCCACATAGAAGTGGCACCATATGGTATTTGTCTTTTTCTGACCTGTTTCACTTAGCATAATATCCTCTAGGTCCAGCCATGCTGACTGAAATGATACGATTTCATTCTTTTTCATGGCTGAGTAATATTCCATAGTGTATATGTACCACTGCTGGCAGGCCTCACGGGGCAAGCTGCCCTCCACCCCTGACTTGGTGCACAGTCTCTGAAGGGTGTTGCAGTCAAGCACTCAGGCCCTGCTGGCTGCTCCTGCTGATGGAATATTTGCATTCCTAGCCCAGGCTCCTTTATTCCTAGGTCTCTTCTCCTGAGGCCTTGGGCTGAGGTCTTCTTTGGGCACTTCTGCCACCGAGGCCTCCTTACTGGGGAGGGGTGGGGAGACTTGCAGACACTTCCCTACTCTGACTCAGTGCCCAGTGCTTTTCCTCTCCCAGTCCTTTCCCCATGCCCTCTCCCCAGGCCCCTCATCTCAGGGTCCACAAGCCCTTTGTTCTGGGTCCCTCAGCAGGGAGAGGGCCCATACATCTGTGCTGACCCACCTGACCCTCCACCAGTGTACCTTCCCACAGGGGCTAAGGAAGCAGGGGGAGTGACGCTGCCCCAGCGCAGCCTCCAGCTTTCCCGCCACAGGGAGTGATGGAGGGCATGCTGCTTTCATCAGCCGCTCCAGCACCTGCAGCTCCACCTTCTCCCAGCTCCGCTGAGCTCCTGACATGCCCCTCAGTAAGCCTTCCCGCTGCTCAGTGGTCCCACCATCCATTAGGCAACAGCTCCTCAGGACTTAGGCAAATTAACCAATCTAAACAGTACCCGATCTCCACACTGCCCATTTCCACGGGACTAGGAAAATCTTTGTGAAAACCAGACAACGAATCTCTGCCCATCTGGTCTCAATATGTGTAATTCCCAGCATTATTTAAATGGCAAAGGGGCAAGGAGATGACTAAAACTTACTGAGTGTCTACTCTCCATGCCACACTCTTTACATATGTATGTACTTTTGTTTAATGCTCAGAACAACCCCTTATCATGGTTGCCATCATTCCTATCTTATAGATGAGAAAACGGCGTAATATCCCCAAACTCAAACACCTTGCACGTGGCAGTGCCCGGATACTAGCTGGGACCTATGAGCAGTGCCCTGTCCCCCACCCCTACAGCCTTCCCTGGTCCTCTGGGAACTACCGAGCAGGGTGCATTGATTCGCTGTGGGATTCCCATGCCTGGCTCCTGTGGAGGCGGCACAAACACCCCCCGGTAGGGCTGTGTGTACCTTTGGGTCGTCTTTCACCCCCAGGAAGAGGTCGTCCTTCAGCCCTTTCTGGCAGTGCTCGCACGTGCAGTCGAAGTAGTACTGCTTCTTCAGCTGCTTCTTGCGTTCTTCGCTGACGTTAAGGAAGTCGATATAGGACACGGTCAGCTCTTCTCCTTCTGAGATCTTGCCCAGGGCCCGGAGCTCAATCCTGGAGCAGGGCGAAGGAAAAGAGTAAATCAAGTCCCCGGCTTCAGGGTGGCACCTGTGCTCTTCCGGTTTCAAGGAGTTGAGTCTCAAAGACAATGACTCCCACTAGCACGTGAGGAAACTCCCATTCCCTCCAAAATTAGAGAAGATGTGGCCTAATGGATAGTTTTCTGAATAATTCTGCTCTACTCATTATAACAATCAAATCTGCTTCATTCCGTAAATCGCCCTGAGATCTGCTCAAATAGATTCCCGAGAGAGGACCGGTCTTGGTCTTAAAACCACATATTGCTTCCATGCCCACAATCATCCCTGTACATCAGCTACTGGTTGTTGACAAAGAAAGGGAGAAATAATAATAAGGTGAAAACTCAAACAAGAGAAGACTCAAGAGTCATTCCTGCTTAGTTTGGGGACTGCTCGCTCAGAAACACACACATTCAGTCACCGTCCATCTTGGCCTATTCTGTGAGTGACTGTAAGTCCCTTCTTACCTCAACCAGTGGTTGAGGAGACTTATTCAGCAAACAAAGGCTGACTCTGTTAGTTTGATGCATTGTTCACTTTTGTGTTTATTGGGGGACAGGGCTTTGTAGACGAAGGTGGTTAGCAAGAGCAGATAGCATTTCAGCCCCCTTCCAGCCTAGACCTGACCCTCCAATGACCTACAGCACAGCCCACTCTGCCATGTAATAGATGCAGAATATGCTGAAAACAAAAGCCCTTAGTGAAACTGACACCTAGGTTAGCCAACCACGCAGAGATCAGCCTGTGGGCCTCTCAGCCATGCACAAGGCCAAAAGCTGCAGAAAACAAGTGGTGAGCCCTGAGCTGTGCTCCTGTGTCTCCCCAGGATCCTGGGGCCTCACCACCCAGTAGAAACCATCCCCCAGAGAGTGAGTGGCAGGATGCAGAGGCTGGGCAGAGCATCTGCAGAGAGGTCCATGATCATTTCTTTTACCTCCCAGAGCGGCTGTCAGACATCGTGTGAAAGGCAGGGACACAATTTCAGCACCACAGAAGGGTCCCAGCCAGAGGCATTCCCTTCGTGCTCCAAAGTGACAATCAAGCAGCTACTGAACGGCAGTGACATGCATGTCCAAGTGTCAGAGGTGACATGCCTTCTCTCAAAGTGGAGTCCACTGACATGCCAAATAAATGTGACACTATGTATAAAAACAACTCAAATGGCACCTGCCAAAATGTAAGCTCCCCTTCACCTCCTGTTCCTTCTTCCCTTTCTTCCCACCCCAATTTTTGGCAGCAGCTGTTACTGAAGTGATGAAAGGCAAGAGGGAAGGGAGGGCCCAGTGATTCTACTCCTAGGTCTGCTTGGAATCCTAATATGTCCAAACTGCAGGGATCCCTCTTCTCAGTTCACAAATGAGGGCGCTGATACCCAGAGAGGTGAAGTAACATCCCCAAAGGTCCCACACACTTTGGCCACAGAGTCAAGATTAGAACTCAAGTGCCATTCACGCCTCACCACATCGTATTGGCCTGATGGTGTTCAGTCGGCCTCCTGAGCCTGCAATGCATGGGAAGTGAGGTGCACCAAAGCCCTCAATTTTAAGACTCTGATAATGTCCTAAGTAGGTCCATGAGAGCAACTTTAGAGCCAAGGTTGAGTGTGGATCTTTGGCAATTGGTCCTGGTAGGGTAAGTAAACTGCTAACCCCACCCGCCCCTTTCACAGAGGCAGTTCACCATAGTAACATATCCCCATTCAACAGTGACTCAATGGTCAATAAGTTAGGGTTTCCAATAGCTTTACTTTCCATCATGATTAAGCCAGTTCATACAAGGTTTCGGAGTGTCTCAAATTATTTCAATGCTATTAACGAATTTTCAAAACCAAATTAATTTAATGTCACTTAAATATGAAAAACGCATACCCCATTTACTAACTTGGAATTGGGAATCAGGGAATGAATAGTGATTACCGCTCCATTCTGGACCCCAGACCTCTCCCATCTGTAATGCTCTGCAATTTTATAGTTCAGTCAATTGAGCCACAGTAGGCAAGTAATTTAAGTGTGTTTTAGAGATTTGGAAGTTCCCCAGAAATGCTCTCATGTTGACCTTTGCTCTATGGATGTGGAACAAAATGCCCACGAGGTGATGTGAATCGTTCAAAGTCACATGCAATGCATGCCAACACAGCCTCAGGTGCACAAACCACTCCTCCCCTGCATTCCCAAAGCCCGAACCCCCATGCAGCATTTTGTTCTAAATCCAAAGAGCATTTCAAGTACTTTTAAGCCCCATTTGAGAAAAAGACCCATCTGGGACCTTTTGGTTGTGATTAAGAAAAGTCAAAAGTAAAATCTAATCTAAACCACGAATTCATAGTTGGCCAGAGCAGTAAACAGAATGCTATGAATAAATATTGATCAAAATATCACAGTTATGAGTGTGATTTTCAGAACCCAGTCTGGGTGAGAGGTTGGGGGTTATAAACAAACACATAGTCCTTTAGTAGGTCAGTAGTACCAGCAGTCCTCACTTCATGGCAAGCAGGGTTTAGAGGGGAAAACCTGGGTTTTTGCCAAGATGATGTGGACCAGAAGGGACAGTCACGCTTTGAGGTTGGAGGAACGAAAGGAGTAAGGAGTGAAAGAGGAGAAAGGAAGAAAACAAAGTATCCCTGGCCGGTGTGGCTCAGTTGGCTGAGCGTCGTCCCATACACAAAAAGGTTGACAGTTCGATTCCCGGTCAGGGCAGGTGCCTAGATTGCAGGCTCAATCCCCAGTAGGGGGAGTGCAGGAGGCAGTCTGTCACATTGATGTTCTATTTTCTCTCTCCCTTCCTCTCTCTCTAAAATCAATAAAAACATTGTTTTAAAAAAGGAAAACAAAGGCATGTCAGGTAGTGGGTGAGTAAAGAACAATATGATTCAATGCATTAAGAATAGCCCTGGCCGGCATGCTCAGTGGTTAGAGCGTAGGCCCAAGGACCAACCGGTCTCAGATTTGATTCCCAAACCCAGTTGGGGTGCATGGGGGAGGCAACCAATCTATGTGTCTCTCTCACATCAATGTTTCTCTCTCTCTCTTCTCTGTCTCTCCTCCTTCCCTCCCTCCTTTCCACTCTCTCTGAAAAAGCAATGGAAAAAATATCCTCTGGTGAGGATTAACAAAAAAAAAATTTTTTAAAAAAAGAACAAAAAATACAGCATTCAAAAAAGAAGGACATACAGACAGACAGCAGCCACAGAATCTTGGGAAGGGACATCTTGGGAACCAGGCAAGTGAGGGAGGTGGGTCAGAGGAGCAGGGAAGTTTGCAAGAACTGACCCACCTCATCTGGGTGTGATACATGGATTTCACTGCCTCATGACTGAAAGACAAAACAGACACCCAAATGGAAATCATTACCATTGACTGACCCCGCACGGCTAGCAAAGGTGCACAGTATTTCAGATGCAGTCAAAGCTTTGGCCATAACAACAACCATAACAACGACCTCTAGCCCAGCCCCTGTAGCCCAGCCCCTGAAGTCCAGCCCCTGTAGCTGGGCTCACTTGACAAGGTGTGCCTGGTATAGTGGAAATTTCACTGGATTTGGAATGAGAGGTTCTGAGTTCAAAAGTACACAGCCCTGGACAAGTGACTTCCCTTCCCAGGCCTCAGTGTTCGCGTCTATAACCGGGCAATAAGACTCATGAGACAATGCATTTAAAAGTAGAGTACTTTTAAAAAATGTATGGAGCCCTAACCAGTTTGGCTCAGTGGATAGAATGTCAGCCTGCGGACTGAAGGGTCCCAGGTTCGATTCCGGTCAAGGGCATGTACCTTGGTTGCGAGCACATCCCCAGTAGGAGGTGTGCAGGAGGCAGCTGATCGATGTTTCTCTTTCATCGATGTTTCTAACTCTTCTATCCCTCTCCCTTCCTCTCTGTAAAAAATCAATAAAATATAAAAAATAAATAAAAAATAAATAAATAAAATGTATGGAAAGCGTATTATCCCACTAACAAGAACCTTGGACAAGTAAGTGTTGCCTCTTTTGATGTCTATCTCATGGAGAGCTGGAGCCGTATATGGAGGCTGGGTAAGTCACACAGGTAGTAGATAAAATGATTGGGGTGTGAGTTGGGCTCCTAACATCATGACCAGTGTTCTTTCCACGATGGCAGGCAGCTAGACAGCGACTGAAAAGTCACCTTCTCTTGGACAACAACCAAGAAGCCTGTGTGAAATGTGGCTGCTCCAAATGAGTGGCTGCATAGAAGCCCAAGCAGACACTGGAGCTGATCTGGAAAAAGGGTTCTGGGTTCCTGTGGCAGTTACATGCAGCGAAAAGAAGACCCTGGGTCACCATTGCTTAGTGAAAGGGTTTCAAGAAAGACCAGCCCCGTACGTGAGTGAATTTGACCCTCTCTACCGGACAACAGCTCGTCTGGGGAGGATTCCATGAAGTGACCCCAAGAGGTGTAGGAAGGGAAACACAAATGCTGTGAAAAAGATTATCTTCCGGATCCAAAATAAACTTCCCTGTCTTGAGTGACTTTCTCAATTGCTTAAGAGCCTGGTGTCATGTGGGCCCTTGCTTCCAGAAATAGGAAGGAAAGGGGAAACTAGAGTCCCCGCTATATTGGAGCTTAAGCTTGAATCTTGGCTAAGAACCGGAAACCATTGTCTTTGTTTTCCAGGAAGTTTTGGGGGGAAACTTGCCATTGTTGGTAACTCAGTCAACTTGTATCCATCATAAGAGCTTGTCTCTAAGAGCAAAAGCAATATTGCTCAGGCCTCATTCCCCAAATCCCCCCAGCCTGAGCCAGGGACAACCGGGGCTCACCCTCTCTGCTGACTCTTCTCCATTTGTGTCCCACCCCCAAATTCCCTTCTGTCCCCACTGTGCCTTATTTGGGGGAGGGCACTAACTGACCTCTGAGGACTTCATCATCTTTGCCCTCTGGCTTCTGGTTGGGGTTTGGCCAATGGGAAGAGATCAGAAGATGGGAGGAGAGCGGTTGGGCTGTTACGTCTCCTGGCTCCCTCTCTGCCTTCCCGTGGTTCTAGCAGTGGCTGGTTTCTCTACAGGCACAGCCACACTGTTGGAAGGGCCTCTTCCGTGGCTGTGGCTCTCAGCAAGCACAAAAACAGTACTTCTTACATTTGCCCTTCCACGCTAGAGATGATCATGGTTTTGTGCTGTAGCTAGACCCTGGACACCTCACCATTCTTTATTAGTTGCTTAAATGCTACTCGCACTTCTAAATTCTCTTCAGATTAACTCTGACTGTGCCTTTGGATTTCTGCTGGGACCTTGACGAATATATGCTTCTCAGTTGATGTTTTGTAATGACCTCAAGGCATCAAGTTTTAAAATAGTAGTTAGAGGTTTATCGGACATATCTAGGCAACCTCAAGAAACATACAGAGACTCAGAAATTACCCATGTGGAGTTCTCTACTATCCTCCCCATTACCTTTCTCCTAACCACAAATATTCTACGATGAAATTTCTATTTATTTCCTATTTGAAAACCATGTTAGTTCATGAACCTTAGGCTTAAGTCAAGTGGCAAGAACACCATGGGGTCTCCCCACCCCCATCACAGCACCCCCAGTGAAAGACATACTCACTTGCCGTTGTTAAAGATGACGGTGCAGTTGGGCCAACAGTCATGGTTCACCAGGCCCAGGTTGGGGAAGATGCCCACGCCCACTGCCTGCAGGCCCCTCTGGTCACTGAGCGTGAAACCATTGCAGTTAATCTACCCAGAGGAAAAGATAGGGTCAGCTAACACACACAGACTGGGACACAACACCATCCTTGCTACTGAAAGGTGTTTTTTAAAAAGTAGAAAACCAGTTTCATCCTGGAAATGCTTAGAGTCTGGAAACAAAAGGGTCTCTGCGCTCTGTGTGATTCTAAATGACCCTCTAAATTAGTATCAGGGGAGACTCCCATGTTTGCTAAAATGCAGCACTGCCTTGAACGTTTTGGGTGGCTTTATTCTAAAAAGGCCAAAGAATGTCGGGTCAGTGTGGCCTAGTGGTTGAGCATTGACCTATGAACCAGGAGGTCACAGTTCAATTCCTGATCAGGGCACATGCCCAGGTTGTGGGCAGTAGGCAGCCTATCAATGGTTCTCTCTTATCATTGATGTTTCTATCTCTCTGTCCCTGGGGATAGATAGATGACTGTTTCTCTGGGGAACTCTGACATTGCAGAGGCACTGGCACATGGTAACGACTAGAGATGTTGGTTCTGATCCTGCTGTTGTTATTATGACAATAACCTCCCTCTTTGGCCCGTTCACCAACCCCACAGAAGGTGCTGGGCCTGCCAGAAAGAAGACATCTATCCCCACAGCCCAAGGCCTGGTGACCCTCCGGACTCCCACCCCCACCTCCTGGACTCTCAGGGCTGCAAGAGAAAGGCCCTTACTCTCCTCTCTCTGGCTTCCACACCCACTACTCCCATTATCCTTCCCCTCAGACCTCAGAAAAGGAAGGGCCTTATTTTCAAGGTGACTAATAGGCAAGCATGGATGGTAATTGGGTCTTTGTTTTCAAAGTGGAAAGCAGAGAAAAAAAGACATACAGATAAATAAGGCGGTAAAATAACATCCAAATCTACCATTCAGAGATAATGGGAAGTCTTGTTGGGTTGCCACAACGTCAAATGGGGCAGGAATGACCTCACAGTAAGCAAGACCAGAAGGACAGAGGACAGGGTGACAATTGTTCATTCGAGGGCTCTGTCTCCCTCCAGTTCTTCTCTTGGCCCCTCCTCCCCACTCTGGCCTGCCAGCATCTGAAAACTTACTCGGTGGACAACCCCAGCTGTCACCCACCCCCACCCCCACTTCATGAGCAACCATACCACGCCAAAGATGTGGGAGATGTACTGCATGCTGAACTGCTGGCTCTGGGGCAGCCAGTACTGCAAGAAAGTATCCACGTCCACCCGCAGCTGCTTCTGCTCCTCCTCCCCAAAGTTCTCCACGTGGTTCTGCAGGTCGTCCACGGACACCAGGCAGCCCTCTGTGAGCCCGGTGCCCTCTCTCTCCACCCGCCACATGATGCGTGCAGCCAGCCTGCGGAGAAGGGCCAGGTTAGGGAGACCCACTGCTTCCATTCATTCAACAAGCAAGCACTGAGTGCCTAATGCATGCCAGGCACAGTGCCAGGCCCAAGACAGTTTTGAACTAGACAGAATTTCTTCTATCATGAAGTTTCTTATAGTGGGGGAGACAGAAGTTTAAAAGATCATTAAACTAGTGTTAAATGCTGTGCAGAAAATAGAATCAGGTAACATGATAGAAAGTGGCAGGGGGTGGAGGAGAAGACAAGGGCACCCGGGGAGGTGGCAGGGTCGAGGCACACTCGAGCTGAACAGAAGGAGCCAGCTCTGTGTGCGATGGGGAAAGAGCAGCCAGTACAAAGGCTCTGAAGGAGGAATGAGCTTGGCATGAAGAAGAAACAGCAAGAAGACCAAGGAGGCTGCAGCACAGGGCGTGAGGAGTGGAAAACAAATAAAGGTGGAGAGGTGGGCAGAAGCCAGGTTATGTGGGTCTAGCAGAGCCTGCATGGGGTCTGGGGACACCATGAGGTATGGCAGCCTGGGTCTCTCCTGGTAGTATGGCTACTGAGATGAGCACTGGCAAAGGAGCCTGATGACCTGGGTTCAAGTCTGTTTCTGCTTCTTCCTGTGTGACCCTGGGCAAGTCATTTGACCTCCCTGAACCTTTCCAATGACCAGGAAAATGAGGATAGCATATATCCCCTGTCATGGAATGCTCCCAGAGGCATTTGGGAGATCTTTGTGTGTAAACTTATTTATATTCTTAATGATTGGGTAAAGAGAAGGTGAAAGAGACAATCTAGGTGGAGAGACAGTATAAGCAAAGGCCTGGATGCAGCCAAGAGCATGGCATCAGCAGGAAGCAGGAAGGGATGTGGCCTGGCTGGAGCAGAGGGCGCAGGAGAGCTCAGGGCTTTGAGTGTGAGACAGAGGGGTGTACTTAACCCCTCTGTCTCACAGAGAGGACCCCCTGTTAATGAGTAAGCAGCCCATACCCACAAGATGAAGCCTTTACCCAGGGGACACTTTGGCAACTCTGCCACTCACTGGCCAGGCACCAGGGAAGGACTGGTGGCCTAGGACAGAAGTCCCCTGAAAAGGAACCCCCTTGGAAAAGTATGGCCCTTTTTTCCTCTCATTTGGGTCATGGGGTTATTTCCACAGAGATGCCCTGCCAGGGACCCCAGGCACCCGAGAACCCAGATGTCCCCCATGGATCGCAGGATAGAACTGGGGGAAATAAGATTTGGTCTGGGGTGTCTGCTACCTCCAAATATTAGGAAGAATGTCACAAAGCTCAGAGATGAGAGACTAAGGGTGACAGACTTCAGCCCAGTGTCAGTGTTTTGTAAAGGGGGTAGATGTATCGAGCTCTAGCTCATTTTGCCAAATCTTTAGATTTTTTTTCAAGACAGGCCAAAAAAAACAATTTTTTTAAATGTGAAATTTCCAATTTTTGAACATTGGCAGATCAAGATTTTTAAATTAAATATTAGGGAGCCATACAGAATGCGTCTGCAGCCAGCTCCAGCCGGGGTCTATATTTTGGTGCCATTAACCTGTCCTCCCTCTTAGATGGGCTCCCAGACCTAAAGGGAGCTCATAGACGTGGCCATATCTGGTCTCTTGGGGGCGCTGTCCTGCTTTTGCACTCAGCCCGACTTCCTTGGGTCTGGGAATGCTGTCGCTGCCACCACCCCTGCGCCCTGACATCCGGAAATCCCAAACATTTCCGCAGGGCCCAGCTCTGACCTGATGTTCTCATTGGGTACCTTCCCGTATCTCTTGACGGCCAAGCACTCCTTCTTGTGGTTTACCCACGCATCCTTCTGGCAGGTGCGGTCACAGTAACGCGCAAACTTGCACTGCCCACAGTGATGGAGCTTCTCCTGCCTCTTGAAGCAGGTGTGGCACACAAAGTTAACGAGGCTGGAAACAGAGGGAGAAAACGTGACTGAATTCCGGGGGCGCCATGAAAAGGGACCATACTGGCCTATCAAAGACGGGAGGGGGGGGGGGCCATCCTTGTCTTTCTAAGCTTCAGACTCCACTTTTCAAAGAGAGGGGCAGGGCTTCCAAAGGCCATTAGCTGTAACTATCTTTCTAGCAGATATTTTAAAGTGAACCAAATGGGAACACTACTGAGCTCTGCATATAAGCCCTTCAAGTTAACTCGGCTAGTATAGGTGTATGACCTACAGGCACTGGGACTCCCACAAGTGGCCAGAGGGACAGGGGAACCTGCAATCACCGTACAGTGCGGGGAGCGCTGGGATAGGGGAGGCACAAAGTGTTCCTGGCACTGATATGTATTCATATACATATATTCATATACACATACACATTTCATGTAGAAACTAAAATTTGTACCTACCAAACATATATATTACACTTCATAGTTCTCACACTGTTGCATTGTTTTACATTTTAAATGCTAATAAGCCCTGGCCTCCGTGGTTCAGTAGGTTGAGCGTCATCCCATGCATCGCAATGTCTCCTGTTCAGTTCCTGGTCAGGGCACAATGCCCAGGTTGCTGGCTCAACCCCCACATCCCCAATAGGGGGCGTGCAGGAGGCAACCGATTGATGGTTCTCTCTCCCTCTCCTGTCCTCTCTAAAATCAATAAAAACATATTCTTTTAGAAGCTAATAAAATCTCCAAGTGGTCACCTAGAATAACAGAAGTTCTGCTTCTTTATCTTTTACTGCTGAATTCTAAGCTGCTTACACTGCAGGGAGAGGTGGTGTCTCAGAGATTGGAGACATCACTGTGGCCAGCATAAGCTCCAACAACTCTGAACCCTAAAAACTTACCTGACAGCAAACAGTGCAGCCATGTGCGCATGTGTTAGGGGCTGGCGATCCAACTGAGAGTCCTCCGAATTAACTTCCAGGCAGAATACAATGTTTGTTCAAGGATAAGTAATTTTAAAATGTGCTGATTTGAAGTTTACTCAACAGCAATCTTTTTTTTTTAGAGCAATATAGATTTTTTTTTTCAAGGAAGAGTATTTCATCTCTGACATTGTTTAGAATTGCTGGTGCACGGTGACAATTGAGTTTTACTAGTTTTGTTATTGTTTTTAAATCCTGTGCAGAGAGCGCCCCCTTATTGCCTGCACTGGGTATGCACCCTGGCACTGCCCTCTCGGCTGACACTGCCTGGGTGTCTCATTAGGGCAGATCTTCCTAACCTGGCACAAAGGGAGCGAATACACCTGCCATGGCACTTGCCTCCAGGCTCCCGTGAACTGACTCAAAACACTTCTAACAGAGCCTGCTTAGAGAATAGTCTACCTGCCATGAACTACAGGTATGTCCATAAGAAATTCAGTGGAATGCCCCTCCTGTCTTCAAAGTCACTAATAACCACTTTGTCCAGGAGAAGGCGAGAGACAGAGCCCTGGAGTGAGGCAAAATAAACTTCACCCCAGCCCAGCGGGCTCAATCCCCAGTAGGGGGCGTGCAGGAGGCAGCCAATCATTGATTCCCTCTCATCATTGATGTTTCTATCTCTCTCTCCCTCCCCCTTCCTCCCTGAAATCAATAAAAATATTTTTTTAAAAAAAATTCATTCCAGACTGGGTGGTAGACCTTTACAATCATGTATATAACCACTTATCAGGTCTTGAATCAATTCAATATCAGTTCAATAATATGTCACTTTCATATTAGCTCACGAGATTCTTTACAATCACTCTGCTATAATAAACTTCTCATTACTTTTCAGAAGAAGAAACTGTGTCCTGGCTGGGTAGCTCAGTTGGTTAGAGCGTTGTCCTGCTACGCCAAGGTTGTGGGTTTGGTCCCTGATTAGGGCACATACAAGAATCAACCAATGAATGCATAAACAAATGGAACAACAAATCTCTCCTCCTCCTCCTCCTCCTTCTCCTCCTCCTCCTCCTCCTCCTCCTCCTCCTCCTCCTTCTCCTTCTTCATCTCTCTCTCTCTCTCTCTCTCTCTCTCTCTCTCTCTGCAATAAATTTTTTTAAAAAGAAAAAAATGTGATGATTTTGAAATGATTCTTTTTCTCATGATGAATTCATAGTGGGTTCCAAGTGTTAACTACCAAACTACTGTCTACAGGCTCACACGCCTGTTTTAGATTCCATCCCACAGTTCTTCTGGGGCCTGGAGTCAAGTTTTAAAGGTTGGAGAAGCCCAGCAAGCATGTGAGTAATCTCCTAATTTAGATCGCCTAAGAATGAGGCGCCCTTTCTCCCCATTACCTCACGTGCTATTAAGGCTTAACTGAGAAGGAAGGGAGAAGCTGTGATGCAGAGCAGGGCTTCTCAGACTCTGGTGGCCATCACATCATCAGAGATCTTTTAAAAACCGGGTTCTAATTCAGTGGGTTAGGGGTGGGGATGGAGACGCTGCATTTCTAACAAGCTCCAGGTGATCCTAATGCTATAACTCTGAGCAGCAAGACTCTGGAGATGAGAGAAAACTTAAATTCCACTCCTTCCGGTGGGGTGTGCAGGGAAGTATCAGGTAGGCAGGAATGGGAAGTTTTAAAATTGTGTCCTTCTGCTCTCCATCTCCTTACACTGGTGGCAGGGTGGGTATTATGGAAAGTCAGACCTGGAGTCAGTCTGGGTTGGGTTCAATTCCTCTACTGGCTGTGTGACCTCAAGCAAGTACTCTAACCTCTCTGAGCCTTGGTTTCCTTATGTGCAAATGGGAATAGCAACACCTAGATCTTGGTAATCTCTTAGAGTCTAAGACTTAGACTAATGACTATTACTTTTTTAATGAAACATACTTGCTATTTTAAAAATTCAAGCAAGAAGAAAATTACAAAGAAATTCCAAGCCCAGCCTGTGTGGCTCAGTGGTTGAGCATCGACCTATGAACCAGGAGATCCATTCTTGGTCAGGGCACATGCCCGGGTTGTGGGCTTGATCCCCAGTAGGGGGCATGCTGGAGGCAACCAATCAATGATTCTCTCTTATCATTGATGTTTCTATCTCTCTCTCCCTCTCCCTTCCTCTCTGAAAATCCATAAAAACATATTTTTTTAAAAGAAATTCTAAAATCTCACCACTCTTGAAGTGATTTGGAGGGTTGCATGAAATAATGAGTAAACTAGCTCAGAGCCTGGCACAGGGTGAGTGCTCAGTACCGCCCGCCCGGTTCCCCATCCATCTGTCACATAGCCACGCTGAGCCACATAAGTACGAGCTTCTGCCCACCTCCAGCACCCACTGTTTCTCTGGCAGCCAACGGAGAGGAAGACC
Source organism: Myotis lucifugus (assembly GCF_000147115.1). Taxonomy (NCBI): domain Eukaryota; kingdom Metazoa; phylum Chordata; class Mammalia; order Chiroptera; family Vespertilionidae; genus Myotis; species Myotis lucifugus. The sequence goes on from NW_005871502.1 coordinate 664,638, forward strand.
TCCGAGCTGGAAGAGGACCCCTGTGGGGTGAAAGGGTACTTCCTACAGAAACGCATTATCCCCTTCTTCACAGCTCACATAAGAGAAAATCCAAAAGACATGAAGCCCTCAAACCTGGTGGGATTCCAGGAGAAAGTGCGTCATCCAGACGGCGTGGCTGGCTGGGTCGCCAGCAAGACTCTCTTCTCCTAGTCTCAGTTTCCCAGTCCGCTCAAGAGTCCCATTCACAACAACACTTCGGAATATGTTTCAACCAA
>NW_005871502.1:665869-681304 GCF_000147115.1 Myotis lucifugus
TAGTTTTGTTATTGTTTTTAAATCCTGTGCAGAGAGCGCCCCCTTATTGCCTGCACTGATTGGCTTATTTCACTTAGTATAATAGTCTCTAGGTCCATCCATGCTGTCCCAAAGGGTAAGAGATCCTTCTTTTTCATAGTTGCATAGTATTCCATTGTGTAAATATACCACAGCTTATTTATCCACTCATCTGCTGATGGGCACTTGGGCTGTTTCCAAATCTTAGCTATTGTAAATAATGTTGCCGTGAACATAGGGCTGCATCTATTCTTTCTGATTGATGCTTCGGGTTTTTAGGATATATTACCAGAAGTGGTATTGCTGGGTCAAACAGCAGTTCCATTTTTAGTTTTTTGAGGAAACTCCTTCTGTTTTTCCATAATGGCTGCACCAGTCTGCATTCCCACTAACAGTGAACTAATGTTCCCTTTTCTCCACATCCTCGCCAGCACTTGTTGTTTGTTGATTTATTGATGACAGCCATTCTAACAGATGTGAGGTGATTATCTCGTGGTTTTAATTTGCATTTCTCTGATGATTAGTGACTTTGAGCATTTTTTTCATATGTCTATAGGCCATCTGTATGTCCTCTTTGGAGAAGTGTCTATTCAGGTCCTTTGCCCATTTTACAATATTTTCAATTACTCCTCCCCCACTCTTCCTTCCTTTCACAAGTAGGTATTGGGTAACTGTTATGTACTGTGCATCTAGCTAGGTGATGGAGGGCCTTAAAAATAGACAAGACACAACCCGTGCCTTCGAGCAGTCCCCAGGTTGGGCTGGGACATTAACACATGTAAGCAAGTTGTGGCATCAGCCCAGCAGTGCTGTAGGGATGATGGAAGAATACCTGACTCCCACTGAGGTGAAGGAGGGGAGGAACCGGGAAAGGCAGTCATCCAGGAGGGAAGGAGACATGGTTCTGATCCTCTGAAGCTGGGCCAAGTTTGTACTCAAAGAATGTCAAGTTCTCCTATGGACAGCCCCTGGAATTAGTCAAAGGCATCCATGTAGAGGGAACAGGCATGTATAGGAGACAAAATAGCTATTTGACGAGATCATAGGTTGCACCACATTGGGAAATAATGTTAGAAAGATGACTAGACTATGGGGAACCTGGAATGAGACTCTCAGAAATATATCCTTATTCTGCAGGCAAACGGGAGCTATGGAAGGCTTTTGCCGAGAGGAGAGAGAAATACAACCAGAGTTGGCTTCTCTTCCCAATGGCATCTACCTAATGTCATTTTTAAATGGCTTGTTTAAACCTTTGAGGAGCATTGCTGAATTCTTGTTTGCACTATTATCATATTTGAGTGTAAGAAGTTTGGTGGTACTGCTTCCTCACACCAAGCCTAGGGATTGCCTATTGTTTGTTTTTTGTTTGTTTGTTTTGCCACTTAAAGAAACACTATGAACCCAGTAAAAAGTATGTCATGGAACAAAGGTTAGCAAATGTTTGCTTTCCTTTTTAAATAGTTAGAAAAAAATGTATAATTACAATTGATATTCAATATTATAGCTTCAGGTACACAGCATAGTTGTTAGACATTTATATAATTTACACAGTGATCCCCCAGTTAATACCAGTACCCACCCGACACCATATATAGTTATTACAAAATATTGGCTGTATTGCCAATGCTGACTCTGTGATTACTTTGTAACTGCCAGTTTGTACTTCTTAATCCGTTCTGTTTATTTATTTTGTTTTTTTAGACACTACACAAGTGAAATTATATGGTATGAAGTCATATGGTCTATCTCTATCTGACTTATTTCACTTAGCATAATACCCTCTAGGTCCATCCATGTTGTTGCAAATAGTAAGATTTTATTCTTTTTTATGACCAAGTAATAGTCCATTGTCTATATGTACCACTTTTATTTCTTTTTAATTTTTTTAAATTTTTTAAAATATATTTTTATTGATTTCAGAGAGGAAGGGAGATGGAGAGAGAGAGAGAAACATCAATGATGAGAGAATCATTGATCAGCTGCCTCCTGCGTGCCCCCCCACTGGGGATTCAGTGTGCAACCCAGGCATGTGCCCTTGACTGGAATTGAACCTGGGACCCTTCAGTCCCCAGGCTGACACTCTATCCACTGAGCCAAACCAGCTAGGGATTACATTTTTTTTAATTTTTCAATTACAGTTGATATACAATTTTACATGAGTTTCGGGTGTACAACATAGTGATTACACACTTATATACCTTACGAAATGATCACCCTGAGAAATCTAGTACCCATCTGACACCATACATAGTTATTACAATATTATTGGCTATATTCTCCATTCTGTACCTTAAATCCCCATGTCTGTTTTTAATCTCCTCCCCTTTTTCACCTGCCTCCAAGTCCCCTTCCCATCTAGCATCCATCAAAATATTCTCTGTATTCATGAATTTGTTTCTGTTTTTTGTTTGGTTGGTTGGTGCCACAAGCTGTAAGTGAAATCATATGGTATTTGTCTATCTTTTTTGACTTATTTCACTTAGCATAATACCCTCTAGGTCCATCCAAGTTGTCACAAATAGCAAAATTCATTCTTTTTTTATTACTGAGTAATAGTCCATTGTATATATGTACCACATCTTCCTTATCTATTTGTCTATCAGTGGAAACTTAGATTGCTTCCATATCTTGGCTATTGTAAATAATGCTGCAATAAATATAGGGGTGTGCATGTCTTTTACAATTAATGTTTTGGATTTCTTTGAGTAAATACCCAAAAATTGGATGGCTGTGTTATATAGTAGTTCTATTTTTAATTTTCTGAGGAACCTCACACTGTCTTCCACGGTGGCTGCACCAATTTACAATCCCACCAACAGTGCAGTAGGGCTCCCTTTTCTCCACATCCTTGACACTTGTTTGATTTATTGATGTTAGCCATTCTGACAGGTGTGAGATAATATCTCATTGTGGTTTTAATTGAGCATCTTTTCATATGTCTATTGGCCATCTGTATGTCCTCTTTGGAGAAATGTCTATTCAGGTCTTTTGCCCATTTTTTAATTGAACTGTTTGGGGTTTTTTAATGTTAAGTTGTATGAATCCTTTACATAACTTGAATATTAACCCCTTATCAGCTGCATCGTTGGCAAGTATCTTCCTCCACTCAGTAGATTGTCTTTTTGTTTTGCTGATGGTTTCCTTCACTGTACATAGCTTTTTATTTCTTTTTTATTTATTATTTTTTTATCTGTAGTTAATCCTCACCTGAGGATATTTTTTCCATTGTTTTTTTTAAATATGTATTTTTATTGATTTCAGAGTGGAAGGGAGAGGGAGAGACAGAAACATCAATGATGAGAGAATCATTGATTGGCTATCTCCTGCATGCCCCATACCGGGGTTTGAGCCACCAACCTGGGCATGTGCCCTGACGGGGAATTGAACCCTGACCTCCTGTTTAATGGGTTGATGCTCAACTACTGAGCCATGCTGATCAGGCTACATTGATTTTTAGAGAGTGGGGGGGGGGGTGGAGAGAGAGAAGCATCAATTGAGGGAGACACGCATGAGCCCTGACTGGGGTGGGGATCAAATTTGCAACCAAGGTACCTGCCCTTGACTGGAATTGAACCTGAGACCCTTCAGTCTGCAGGCTGACACTCTAACTACTGAGCAAGACTGGTGAGGGCTTTCTTTTTAAATGTTTTTATTGATTTTAGAGAGAGGAAGGGTGAGGGAGAGAGAGAGAAAAAAACATCAATGATGAGATAGAATCATCAATCATCTGCCTCCTGCACACCCCCTACTGGGGATCAAGCCTGAAACCTGGGTATATGCCCTGACCAGGAATCCAACAGTCACCTCCTGGTTCATAGGTCGACGCTCAACCATTGAACCACACCAGCCAATCCAGAAGCTTTTCATTTTGATGTAGTCCCATTTGTTCATTTTTGCTTTTGCTACCCTTGCCCAAGGAGAAATATCCAAAAAAATATATTACTCAGAGCAATGTCAAAGAGTTTTCCTCTAGGAGTTTATGGTTTTGCATCTTACATTTAAGTCTTTAATCCATTTTGAGTTTACTCTTCTATATGATGTAGGAAAGTGATCTAGTTTCATATTTTTTGCATGTATCTGACCAATTTTTTCAACTTATTGAAGACACTATCATTCCTTCATTGTATAGTCTTGTCTTCTATTTTGTAAATTAATTGACCATAGGAGTGAGGGTTTAATTCTCTGTTATGTTTCCTGATCAATGTGTCTGTTTTTGTGCCAATACCTTACTGTTTTTTATTACTATAGCCTTGTAGTATAGTTTGAAATCAAGGAACATAATATTCCCAATTTTGTTTTTCCTCAAGATTGTTTTGATTATTAGAGGTCTTTTGTGGTTCTATATAAATTTAGGGTTATTTGTTTTAGTTCTGAGAAGTTGCCTATTTATTTTTAAAATCTTTTATTGAAATAGGAATCCTTAAACTTTTCTCTGCCACAAGTCACATGATGGGGTTCACACAATGCACTCAAACCTGTATGCATTTCCCACACTCCAGCTGCAACCAAACCCCACTTATTTATTTATTTACTTATTTATTTATGTATTGTTAATCCTCACCAGAGGATATTCTTTCATTGCTTTTTCAGAAAAAAAGTGAATAGAAGTAAGGAAGGAAAGGAGGGAGGAAGGGAAGGAGGGTGAAAGGAAAAAGAGAGGGGGAGAGAGACACATCTACTAGTTGCCTCCCACACCTGCCACAACCAGGGTCAGGGAGCAAATCACAACCCATGTAGTGCCCTTGACTGAGAACCGAAGGCCCTTTGGTATGCAGGCTTATGCTGTAACCATTTAGAAACATCGGCAGAGCCAAACTCCTCTTCTCCTGCTCAGAACACATCTTCAGACGCAACTGAGGGAAGATGACAATGTTATGGGGACAAGCTGGCATTTGATTTCATCTATGTTCTAAAGAAAATTATTCCCACACTTCTGCATTTAAGGATTATTTGGTAAAATTCAGCAATACAGTTCATAACAGGTCATGTGACATATCAACATGTCTTACCTTCACAGCTACAATTGCCAAATTAAGGGCATGGTTCTGAATCTACTGTGGTTATCCTCACCATCAAGCACAAACATTTAATGTTATCATCTGAAAACTTTAACAGTTATTCATTCATTTTCTGAGCTAACTGTTCAGGGATTTCTCTAACCCCTTTATTAAATTATTTCCATTTATAGCATCATTTCTCCCCTACCACCCATCCACCAGCTGTTACCAGATTAAAGGCCACACGAGTGTTTGTGCATATGCCACGGCTAATCCTAGTGTTCCCAAGCCCCACATAGAACTGCACTGGCTAAAAGCCCAGCTGTCTTCACTGGCCCTGAAGAAGCTCATAACTCGTCTGATTTTCACACAAAAAAACCTGCTAATGGTACTTTCTTTTTGAAGTACTCTACTTTTTTCCATGATCTCATCTTTGTTGTTCTCTACACACATACACATTTACATACTCTCCTGGGCACTTTCAACTCTTTAAACAGAATCGTTGAGTAGCTAGTACAATTTTTGTCTAAAGAACTTTAGAAAAAATTCACTGTCCTTGCTCCTTTATTTTTTTCTTAATATCTTTGTAATAAATTGGATTAATAAGAAATTAATATTATTGGCTACGATAGGCTGGCTAGCCTCCCCAAAATGGCAGTGTCCTAGTCACTGGACACTTTGAATATGCTACCTTATCTGGCAAAAGGGACTTTGAAGATGTGATTAGGAGTAAGGTCCTTGAGCTGGGGAGATAATCTTGAATCATCGGGATGGGCCTAATGTGATCACAAGAGTCCTTATAAGAAGGTGGCAGGTGGTGAGAGGGGGAGAAGCCAGCTGGCTTTGAAAATAGAGCCCAGGAATGCAGATTTGATTCTGCACCCAATTCCAATGTCTGTGGGAGTGGTTTCTTACACCATCCAAACAATACTCTGACACTAGCTGGGCATCTTACAATTCAACTCAGTTCTTAGAGTATCTACCTAGAGATAGCATCGGGTCCCACAGATAAAGGTCTCAGTCCCACAAGACTCCCCACAACCCCCCAACACAATATCACAGCAGGCACCTGTGGAAGCTACAAAACTCAAGGAAACCTAACCTTGTGGACCCATTTTAGATCTCTGACCTCCAGAACCATAAGATAATAAAATTTGTTTTTATGCCACTAAAATTCCAAATTTGTGGAAATTTGTTATAGCAATAGCAGGAAATGAATACACTGGCTTGTTACTATAAACACTTTTTTTTTGCTATGTTATCACATGTATATTCTTATGTTTTTTACCTATCAGTTTCTGGATCTAACCATTTTCAGCCTTCAGAACCATATTTTGATCCTTCTGAAATTGATGGATGGGTACTCTTTCTTTTATTAAGATTAAATATTGTTAATTGGACTGACAAGAATAAAAGAAAATTAAGTAGGCAATTCTGGGTCCACTGGTGGAGAATGAGTAGTGAGAGATGATGCCTGGACAAGCCCGTGAAGACTTAGACTGTATGACTCACCCCTGTGTGACCTGGGGAAGGCCCCTCACCTCCTAAGCCTTAGTTTCCCCATCTGTAAGAGATGATCGAATAAATTCAATGGTTCTCAACCTTCTTCTTTGTTGAAAGTAATTTTGAAAGTGATGAAAGCTATGGACTTTCTCCACAAAAATAAAAGACACGCATGCATATCCACATAAAACTTTGATCTTCCAATCATAGGTGTTTCCCTAGCTAAGGATCCATGGACCCAGGTTGGGAATCTGTAGGCTAGATACCCTCTAAATTCAAGACACCTGGGACTGTTTAAAAAAATAATCAAATAGTATTTTTGGCTCCTAGAGCGGCTCATCAGCACCATTCCTGTTCCATCTCTTGTATTTGATGCTAAAATAAAATAATAATCAGAACAAGCTCCATTCCTATTTTAGCCTAGCACTCCTCTCCTGCTGCACTGGAATTCTTTGCACATAGAAGATTTCATGCAACCTATGGAATCCCAGGCTGGAAGAGATCTTAAGAGTCACATGACCAAGTCTATTGTCCGAGTCTGTGCATACATCATCTCTGCCAGTTGTCATGAGAAAATGCACAACCTTGTAAATAGCCCTTTCCATCTCCAGACAGCACTAACGTGCTCATTCTACTCATTAGGCAAATAGAGACTCAATGTTAAGGCGCTAAAAGCTTGTAGGTAGTTCAGGAAAAGTTTAGGACTGATACTTTTTAATGGTTCCAAAAAAATGTAAGGCAAAAACAAAAAATGCAAAATGGAAATTAACAAGAATTTTAAAAGCAAAGTTATAAAAACCCATTCAGAAGTCATAAGCAAAAACTACATTTTGACATATTGTGAGGTGGTGTGTCTAAAGGTAAGGGTGTCCAGAGTCTATTTAATTCTTACTAGTAAATGGCTTGAGGTCTGACTAGCTTTCCAATCACCATATCTCCCCACCCCATTTTCACCTGAAATGTGACTCTAACTTCTGCTTAAGATGCCTGGTTCTCACCCTTCCATCAATTAAAAGAAAATTCAGAACCTTTTTCTTCCAGGTGACAGTCATTATTTGTAGATAGCTATTAGGGTTAGTTCTCTGATGTTACTTTAAAACATGCTTCAAATTCCTTCACCTGCTCAATTCTGAATCTATTCTAGTTTGGCCATGTATCTATTGGTTGTGGGTATTGTTTGAAGATAATGACAACTATGGTGACAGTGATGATTCAATTTTATTAATATTGTGAAAAGTGCCCAATCTTAGTCTGTTGGTCAACTGGGCTAACCAACTAATTGATTTTACAGTTTGGAAAAGATGGAGGTTCTACTTCAGAAGGCTAGAAGAGTCCTTCCAAGACCAAGCAGAGGAAAGATAAGGATCTAATCTTGCTGAACTCCCTGCATTCTTAAGACTAAAACTGATTATCTTCTCATTCCATTTGACATAAAATGAACTAAATAATCCTGGCTTGCAATAATGTGTAATAAATCATATAAATGGGCCCAGCAGGTGTGGTTCAATAGTTTGGTGTCAACCTATGAACCAGGAGGTCACAATTCCATTTCTGGTCAGGGCACATGCCCAGATTGCAGGCTCGATCCCCAGTAGCGGGTGTGCAGGAGGCAGCCGATCAATGATCTTCTCTCATCATTGATGTTTCTATCTCTCTCTCCCTCTCCCTTCCTCTCTGAAATCAATGAAAATATATATTTTTTTAAAGAAATTGTTTTTTAAAAAAACTTTTGAAACAGGGCAAAATAGCCTTCGCATTGGGCCTATAGCAACATTAGATCCCAAAGAACGGCTCATCAGCACCAAGAAAGCAGATATTATGACTATTGGACTGAAAATTACAAACATTCTTTAGAATTAGTGTCACTATGTTAACTTATCTGCACCAATAGAAATGCCTTCCTTCCATTAATGTAATTGTTCCCCTTCCATTTCCCATCCATGCCCATTGCTTTTGTCTCCTGATCAGAACACTATTTGGGTTTCTGCCTGAACCAGTGTGTCCTGAATAGCTATTCTTTTTTCTTTTCTTTTCTTTTTAATCTCAAATAGATGCATGTTGCCTCTCACTTTTGGCCTTTTATTTTTAGGTTAACACCTGGATTCGAGCCAGCCTCTTTTATAGAATGACTTTTGTGGGTGACTCAGTCCTACCTCCTCAGTCAGGTTTCTCATCTACAGTAGCGAAGTCTCACGGAGAGGGAGGACCACATGTACACAGTTACCCTTTGGCACCTCTCCAGGCTGGCTCAGGTATACCCAATGAAGGAGTCTACCCTCACCTTTGCACTGATAAATTTGGGCAAATCACCTTTCAAAAGTATCTCTTTTCGATTTAAAAAAAATTATTTTAAAGATTATTTACCACAATCATCTTAATTTTTTATTACTATTGAATAATAATATTTTATGTAGCAGTTTATCTGTGATGTCCACTAAGGTTGGTTTTGTAGTTATTACTTCAAATGAGTGATTAGTTATTTATAGTAACAAAAACATGTAAACAGCCTAATTGTCCAGTCATAAAAAAAGAGAAGGATAGCATCCAGCCATTAAATACTATGCTTGTGAAGAGTGTCTAGTGATACCGAAGATAATTAAATTATTGAGTGAATAAAGAAACATAATATTTTGTAAAATAAGATTCCAGCTAAGTAGTAAAAACAAATGCCTCTCTTTTAAAACAAGCTGGAAGAAGTCCAGCAGGTGTAGCTCAGTTGGTTGAGCATCGTCCCATGCTCCAAGAGGTTGCCCGTTTGATTCCGGTCAGGTCACATGCCTGGTTTGCAGGCTCAATCCCCAGTGGAGGACATACAAGAGGCAGCCGGTCATCAATGTTTCTGTCTCTCTCTCCCTCTCCCTTCCACTCTCTCTAAAAATCAATTTTTTAAAAACAAATAAAAGTAAAACAAGCTGGAAGGAAATAACAATGTTAACAATGTGAAGATATATTTTTTAAAATATATTTTTATTTACTTTAGAAAGGGAGAGATAGAAACATCAATGATGAGAGAGAATCATTGATCGGCTGCCTCCTGCATGCCCCACACTGGGGATTGAGCCAGCAACTCGGGCATGTGCTCTGACCAGGAATTGAACCATGACCTCCTAGTTCCGTGGTCAGCAAACTGTGGCTCGCAAGGCACATGCGGCTCTTTGGCCCCTTGAGTGTGGCTCTTCCTAAGCCTTAGGAGTACCCTAATTAAGTTAATAACAATGTACCTACCTATATAGTTTAAGTTTAAAAAATTTGGCTCTCAAAAGATATTTCAATTGTTGTACTGTTGATATTTGGCTCTGTTGACTAATGAGTTTGCCGACCACTGTCCTAGTTCATAGGTCGATGCTCAACCACTGAGCCATGCCAGCTGGGCCTAAGTTTTACTTTTATACTGGAAGGAAAACACACTCATATCCAAACACTCATGAAAGGGAAACTGTTTGTCTATATTTCCTTTGGGGAATTGGAGGCACCAGTGAAGGCGTTCTAAAGAAGGCAAAATGACAGCATCAACATCATTGTTCAGAGTTTTTGTTTCTAGATTTTTATATCTAATTCTGAATACAACTGACTCCTTAACTGTACTTGCCTCCATCCCCAACACACACACACACACACACACACACACACACACACACACACAAATTAATGAAGTAGGACAAGCTCCCTCTGAAGAGCTTTACTGTCACCTAAGCCCCCTTATATTCTTCAAATGGTGGTCAGCCATATGCCCCATATGTTCACTGCCTTGTCCCTGAAAGTCTCGGTAGGCAGAAAGAAAGAATTTCTCCAGAATCAAATGTAATCAAATTATGTCTGAAAAGCAATGTCCATTCTCAAGATGATCAGTCCAGTGCCAACCTCAAAGCCTAGATTATCAGAGGCCATCCTGCTTCAGGCCACATAAAAGGCAGGCAGGTCACCCCAACTTTGGGTTCAGAGAAGTTTGTCATGTTTAATCACTGTGTAGGTGGGGTTTATTTTGTTTATTTTTTAAATAAATATTTAAAAAATATTTTTACAAAGAGAGAAAGGGAGAGGGAGAAAGAGAAAGAAACATCAATGTGAGCGTGAAACATCAATCAGCAGCCTCCTGCACGCCCCTTACTGAGGATCAAGTCCACAACTCAGGCAAGTGCTCTGACAAGGAATCAAACCAGCAACCTTTCGATGTACAGGCCGAAGCCAAATCAACTGAGCTACACCAGCCAGAGCTAAAATAAAGATTTAGTATAACTTTAAAAGTATGAGGTGTTGCCCCGCTAGTTGTCAATAGGGGATGAGACTCTTAAAAGTGTGTGGTCAAGTGTGAACAGGGTGTGGGGAAATGGGAATGTAAATCTAACAGAGCCACTTTACAGAGCCTGTTAAAACTGATAACAGCACACCTGAGGGCTCAGCAATCCCTCCTCTGGCCATATATCCTGGAGAGTCATCGCACATGTACAAGTGGACATAGGCAAGGGTTTTAATCTCAGAAATGTTCATTTTTATGAAAAATTGGAAACCACAAATGTCTTTCAATGGGGGAATGGATAAATAAAGTTTCACATGTTTACAGGGTGGAATATTTACAGCAGTTAATCCAGATAGCATATGGGTCAACATGGAGATATCTACATGTGGGTAAAAGACGTAGATCTCTGTGGATTTAAAAGACGTATCTATAGACTTATAGTTCCCATGAGAATAAGTACCAAAAACATGTTTAGTGAAAAAGAGTAAGTTCTAGAATGACATCTGAAGAATGATACCATTTCTGTAAAAAAAAAAAAAAATAGACAAACTACAGCTGTACATTTTGATAAGTGCAGATATATGTATGTTATAATACAAGAACATTCTAGAAGGAAACACATTAAAACCATTACAGGGATTATCTCTGGGGAAAGATAGAGGGGACTGGGATTAAGGGTGGGAAAGGTAAAAAGGGATTCCAGCTTTATTTGTGAGATTCTAATTTTTCAAAGATAAATGCATTCCAGTGTTACTTATGTATCTACAATTCCTTTTTAAAGTCTCACCAATTAGGAGCCTCCTGTAAGAAAGTGTTTTCCACAACACTACACCCGCTCTTCCCTCCTTTCCCCCCACCCTCACCACACCAGCACACCCACTCAGCCCAGTTCACTGGCGTTGTAAGAAAGTGCCCCAAAGCCCTTGCTCACTTTTACAACCCTCCGAGGGACCAGAGCAAATCACATTGGCAATGAGTCTTTGCAGAAAAAGTTATGTCAGCAAACAGCTGGCAGAAACGCCATTTGGTTCCAAATGATCCCATGGGTTTTATATCTCTTTCCTGATGATTTTGAGAGCAAAGTATTTTAGAGTTTGGCACTAGCCAAACCAACAGGAGAAAAGAAGGCAAGTCCCCACATTTCATACCTGTCGAAAACCACTGCAGAATAAGCCCGCTCGGCAAAGATGACGTCCGAAGCCCAGAACTCCTTCGTGGCCTTCAGACCCCTGCCTTTGCCTTCAGAAGTGAAGACCTCCACGTTCTCCATTTTCCCTATTGTCATCTCACAGGCTTTCAGGCAGCGGGGCAGATCCCTAACACTGAGCCAAGCCCCTTGTCCTCACTGCTATTTTAGCACCTTCAGCATCCCAAAGAGCAAGCCTATAAATGGGCAGGCCACCTCCCCTTCCCCACCCCCCTGGCCACTGGGCCCTCACCTCCCCCTCTGCCCCTTTTCCTGGAGGCAGGGAGGGGACGGACAAGAGGACAGTGATGTGGGAAGGGTCTCACTCATCACCCAGCAAAGCTGACAGAGCGGCTCGGGGATGGGGTCGGAAAACTTGAAAAGCTCTTTTGCAAGAGGAAGCTCAGTCCTGATGGCTGTGGTGTTGAGCTTTAGTTGGAATAGGGAGTACTTGTTCACTAAGGTATTTTTAGCATCCAGATGCCTCTGTCAATCCGAAGCAGACAGCTGAAAGGGTCCAGGGGAAGAGGCGATGCCTGCTGCCCTGGGACCCTGCATCAGTCAGGCTTCCACTTTCTCAAGGGAGGTGGCCCCCTGTCCCCCTGCCTTTCGGAAAGCTAAAGGTGGGTGGCAGACACTGAGCCACTCCTTTGGCAGACACACTAACAGTACTAGCTATACCCCAGGGGCATCTCTCTTCCCCATTACTTGGGGTTCCCACAGCAGCCCCACCAGGACATAGAGGTCTGGAAATTACCTGATCATGCAGGTGTGCTGGATGCTGGGTGCAGGCTATATGAAAGGAGGCAAGCCTTGACAATAAAAACCCTATTTCTATCTTTCTATCAAATCTCCCTTAACATGTGTTTCTGCCAGGAAAATATCAACGTGCCCTGTGCTTCTTACCCAGGAGTGATGACACTGGAGAGATGATTCTAAAATCTCCAATGAACTAAGTACCAACTCTCGCTCAGGTTGAAAAGGAAGATCCTTGCAGATCTAGGGCTGTGGCTTATCTTCCACGTAGTGTTTTTGGTTTCTGGGATGCATCTATTTCTGGGAGGCCTCCTCTGGATCTCTGTGCATGGGGTCCTTCTCAAGCACCAGCTTCTGAGTCAGATCTGCATTTGAATGCTGAGTCTACCACTAGGACTTTGAGATAGAAGCTGTAAAACAAGAATGATAATTTCTGCCTCTCCTCCACATTGCCAGGACACGATGAGAAGTCTGCACCCCAGAAAAGGGCCTTCACCAGACTATGCTGGCACCCTGATCTAGGACAGCCAGCTTCCAGAACTGTGAGAAATAAATTTCTGTTGTTTATAAGTTACACAGTCTGTGGTATTTTGTTATTGCCACCCAAATGAACTAAGACACGAACCTAACCTAATAAGGGAGAAATAAAATGAAAGTTATCCTATAATAAAATATATATTCATTGTAAATTAAATATGTCAGTGTGCTCATTATGCATATGCTTGGGTACAACTACACTAGGAAATATGATAAAGTCAGATGTTTGCTCCTAAGTAGAGTCACTGTGATAGTTGAGAGCTGGTTGAATCTGGAGACACAAATTCCACACATTGTTGTATGTGACATGGTTTCCTGAAATGGTGAATGGCGTTTAGTCAAGGTCTGAATGAATAAAAGTATAATCTTCCTTCAGTTAACAAGAAGTTGCATTCCTGGGAAATGTGAATTTTAAAATTTTACAAAAGCTACTCTATGATTGAATATAAAACAGAATCCTGAAATGAGCACTTGGATCTTTGAGGTTGTGCAGGATGGGCAAAGATTCTTCACTGTATCAGGGTGTCCCTTGCTTCCCAAGACATCTAGCCTCTTTGTCCAAGGTCAATGAGGCAAGGGGTGTTGGCACTGTTATCAGTCTTTTGGCTGGTAATAGGGAAGGGGACACAGGGCCCTGCTACGTTGCATATCAACACAAATCCTATAAGGTTTTTTTCCTCATCTGCCCTAGTTCTCCCTCCCCTCCATTTCAAAATCACTGTGAACAACAAGATCAAGGAAAAAGTGCTTGTGTATATGTAGTAGAAGTTTAAAGAAATGCATGGGAATGAGAAATGCTTCATTCAGGATAGTATTTACTTCTGAGGGAAGGAGACGTTCATTAGAAAGTAGGGAGAGAACATTCCAGGAAGAGAGAGCAGCATATACAATGAGTTGAGTTTGTACAGTAGCTTGATATTTACGGGAATCAGTAAAGGTTGCTGGATCATAAAGTGAAAGCAGGGTGGGGAAGTGGAGGCAACAGGAAGAAAATGAGACAAGGAGCCTGGTAGGACTCACTTTTGACTTCCCCTACAGACAATGGGAGCCAGTAATGACTTCTAGAAAGAACCCTTTGGCAGCAATATGGGCAGTGGATTGGAGTTGGTGAAGTCAGAGGAGGGGTGTCTGTTAGGCAGCTATTGCCCTGGTTCTAACACAAGATGATAAGAAGCTGAAATTAGACAGTGGCTGTGTGACAGGAAAGGATACCCAAAAGCAACGTGCACCAGGAGACATACCCATCAAGAAATGGGTAGAATAGTGTACAGCAATGAAACAAATAAATGACACATATACTACAGCTTGACGAACCTCAACATGTTGAGTGAAACAAGTCCCAAAACTGTATAGGGAAAGACATACATCTTATGAAATTCAAAAATAATCTAAAGCTACATGTATTTGTGATAAACATATATATGTAAGGAAATGATGACTACAAACAGGATAGTGATTTCTTTGGGAGTTGGGGAATGAGATGGTGAGATTTACATGTGTTTATGTACATACATGGTTACATACACATATTTGATATTTGACAGATAGGAAAGGAAAGAGGGAGAGGGAGGGGTAAAGGGGAGAGAAAGAGAGATAGAGAGATTGATTTATGGACCAATGATGACAGCGTATCAGGACCAAGGATTTTGTTTAATCTACTCTATGTACTAACGGCCCTAGCAAAGGAAAGAAAGATTAAGCAGGAGATGCTCTAGTTTTCAGATGCTCTGGAGTAGAACCCGTAGACTCCAGACTTTTATTGTAGGTGGGTTTAGATTCACTCTCTACAGATTGGAGGCCCCGCGTGCTTCTCCTTCTGGGCTACGGGAGGGCGGAAGGTCTGCTACGGAATAAGGGGGTTGAGCCAAATGAGAGCTGAGCCCCAGACAGGCGGGCGAGGGGGCGGGGCAACCGGAGGGCGGGGCGAAGGGCCGTGTGGGCGGGGCGACCGGCGCAGGCGCAGTAGCGCGCCCCCGCCGTCATGGCGCCGGCGCCGGCCAGTCATCCGCCGCTGCTGGCGGCGACTTCCCCTCCGGAACCCCGGTCTCCGCCTCCTCCTCCTCCTACCCCGCCTGCTCGGCGGCGGAGGCGGCGGTGGCGGCAGCGGCGGTCCTGCCTCTCCGCCACCTCCACCTCGGCCTGTCTCCCGGCCGGCAGAGCGTTGGCGGGGAGGGGGACGGTAGTAGTAGACGCCCGCCCCT